>NW_024081390.1:0-119846 GCF_003009895.1 Hyaena hyaena | reverse complement strand
TGAAATGGGCTCCAGGCTCTAAGCTGTCAGCACAGAGCCCGACGCGGGGTTCGAACCCACAAGCCATGAGATCATGACCCGAGCCGAAGTCGGACGCTTAACCGACTGAGCCACCCAGGCGCCCCTCTTCCTTCATTTTCAAAGTCAGCAATATCGGGCCAAATCCATCTCATGCTGTCATCTTGCTGGTTATCTCTCTTTTACCACCCTCTTCCACTTATAGGGACCCATGAAATTATGTTGGGCTCACCTGAATAATCCATTTCAAGGTTAGCTGGTTAGCAACCCCAATTCCACCTTCGACCCTCATTCCCCTTTGACATGTAACTTAACGTGTTCACAAGTTCTGGGGGTTGGGTAATGGACACCTTTGGGGAGGAGACTCATTACTCTATACCTGGCCTACCCAATGCAACACAAGGATATGAAGATGCACTATGATCAGGGAGCAAAAAGAGAGAGGCTGGGGCGCCTGGGTGGCTCAGTCGGTTAAGCATCTGACTTCAGCTCAGGTCATGATCTCACAGTTCATGGGTTCGAGTCCTGCATCGGACTCTGTGCTCACTGCCAGCTCAGAGCCTGGAGCCTGCTTCGGATTCTGTGTCTCCCTCTCTCTCTGCCCCTCCCCTGCTCACGCTGTCTCTCTCTCTCTCTCTCTCTCAGAAAGAAATAAAACATTAAAAAAAGAGAGAGAGAGAGAGAGAGAGAGGCTGGGCAGAGACACACAAAATGCCTTGGTCCTGGCCTTGAGACATCTGTTAAGCGCTGGATGGAATACTGAGGCTAGCAACCTATGTGTTTGCTCTGAGAGTGCAGGTGGATGGATAGTTGAGGTTCAGCTAGTCTCAGCGTTATATCCCTCTAAAGTCAAGGATCTGATAGATTCCCTGTGGCCCTCCCACATCCTGGCAGGGGTGGGTAATGCCATCACCATCCCCTGAGACCTCAGGGTTTTATTTGTCTCCTCTTTAAATGAAAAGCGAAGAAAGAAACAAACAAACCACAAGACAGTGTTAGAAGAAAACATCTGACCAAATGACGTGTGGAATTGCTACGGCTGCTCCTGCTGATTGCAGTCTCCAAGGGATAGTTGAGCTGAGCTCAAGAGGAAGACAGAACCTATGAGGAAAATCTTTTACCAGACTCATTTTGCATTGAGTATATTGCATATTCTGGCACCCACAATTAAGCAGGGCCCAATGTGCCTGTTTGGATAGTCATTTCATCTTCAAACAAAAAAATCTTTACTAAATCACCACAGACATAAAGGATGACAGACTGAGTGAGGGCAGAAACATAGAATTGCCTGACCCATATGAAGTCTTAGATCAAAGGGACACCCTACTTGTTGGGTTTACTTTTAGTTTCAGCATTTTGAAATGCATTGCTGTATTAATTAGAACCCACACTAAATTATGCTCGGAAGCAGCACATGATGGGATCAAACGATGAAGGAAGATTGCCATTAACGAAGATGACCTTTTTTTTGTTGTTACCTTTTCAACGTGAACAAAACAAAGGAAAAAGGTACAAATCTTAACTGTCATTTGAATTAACTAGTACATTAGAAGCACTAGAACCTGTATAGGTATATAGCTTGCATATATCAGTCAGAGTTTAGTCTGAGAGGCAGAACGACTATGAGTGATAAAAAAAGAGAAGGGATTAATTATAGGGATTTTGCATTAGGCTACTGTCGGAGCTCATTAAGCAGTCTATGTAAGGCTGCTGCTTCTCCATCTGCTGTTCAGGATGCAGTCATCAGGGCTGGCAACCAGGGGGAAAAGATGGGCACGAAGTGGGGAAAGCAGGGACAAACTGGAATTCATGAGGATAAACTGGGATCCCCTGAAGACAATCTGGAAATTGTATCTCGCTCCCACCATCACAAACTTCAATGATGTCGATGGCCTATGGGATCTTCATCCCATGAACCTGTTACCACCCTTCCTTGACTGTGACATGAGTCCCTTGGTCAGAAGCGGTGCTGTGTGGAAAATCATGAAGGAGAAGAAGACACTGATAGTGGGTTTGGGCAGAGTGTTGCAGAGAGGAATGGTAAATCCATATACAGAGTAAGTATTCCAGTGAGAATATGCCCTTTCCATTAAATGCAAATATTCCAATGCAATTGTTCTACTGCCTGGAAGCTAGCTGATACCTCTGGCGTATGGTGCCAGATTGATCTCTGTTTTTGACAGGCTGGGCACCCAGAGGCGTCTATAGCTGATAAACCTTGGTAGGTAGAAGTCCATGTTGCCTAAGCAGTATATAATCTCCAACCCTGTTTCAGGAATAGCTGGGGAGATAGGCTGGCTCTCTGGCTTCTACAAAACCGGTCAAGCTACCCGTCTGATTAAGATACTGTGCTGAGGTCACTCTGATTGATGTTCACGTGGAACATAAATATCTTCAGAGTCTGTGTCTTTTCAGAAAGGATTGTCCATATACTTCTTCCCAGATCTCCTTGTCATCATTTTTCTATTTTTTCCCCAAGTCCCTGAACATCCAGCCAAGCAATTAGCCAAGCTCAAGACTCAATGTAGATCTGTGCTTCCAGCCATCTCTCCTTTTAGGCACAATGAACAACCAGATGCACTAATCAAAGTTTTGCCTACTGGAAGGATTTCGCTTCACAACTTTTTTCCAGGGCCATCCAGAGTGAGGCTAGAGTGGTACCTGTGTCAGCTTTTGGGGGGTGCCTACATATTGTAAACTGAGCTCAAGTCTGTTCCTCTTCAGATAAGGTCATAGGTAGCTCCCCCAGGAGATCCTAGATGTGGGCCAGGAGAGAGATGATGTAGCAGTAATAAGGGGGATGGGCATCTGCGCCACTTGCTCATGCAACTCACTTGTACCTCCAGGACCTGCTTGAGTCTGAACTAATATATACCATCCACCTGATGATAGACTGCTGCTGTACAGGGCCGACTCTGTGTCTCAGTGGGTCAAACAATACCCAATTTACAAGGGAGAACTTAGGTCTTATGGTAACCTGGAGGTGTCCACTGAGGCAGAAGCTGTCTAACAACAGGAGAATGCCTGCAGAGGATGGCATTTCTCTCCTCCCAAATCGTAAAGGCGTATGCTGTGTTTCACCAATAAGAGCTTAACAGAAGCTGCACGAGGCTTCTCTATTTGCTACTGACACTTCAAGCACCATTAGATCTGTTGCGTAATATGGCTTAAGTGGTTGAACAGCCTGCATAGGAATCTGAACCTGATGTAGAGCCTTCTCTTGTTCTGAGCCCACTTAACACTGGCAGCTTTTCAGTAGATAGATTGGACCCAAATGAGGATCAAAATGAAGACCCAAATGCCTTGAAAATCCCAAGACGCGCAGTGCGTGTTGGGTCTCCGTCACCAAGGGAAATGTTGATTTTTTCCAACAATAAAACCACGTCTGGAAGAGCAGCTGTAATTGGAGTTATGACTTGATTAAGTTTATGATAATACACTGTCATTCATTCTCCATGCTCTCTGCATCCTGCACAAGCTAAAAAGTCAATTTGGTTGAGGTGTGGTAGGTGGAGGCAGTTTTAATGGCTCTACTTGTTATTTCTTACCCTAACAGTCCTCACTTTGTAGATTATGAAACCAGGGGATCATCCAGTTGCTGAGTATGCCTATTCCAACCATGCATTTGGAACTGGAGAAATAACCACAAGGTGGGATTTTGAGGACTTGCTGATCTGCTGTGGGATAGACCTGAGGTAACACTGTACAGATTACCTGACTTACAAAAATCCCTATTCTGACTGGAAGATCACAGAGGTCTTTGGGGTATTTAACAGTTAGTGTCACTCATAGCCAATATCCATCCAGCAAGCCCTCAAATTTCTGATTATTCCCCTTTCCTTAATACGTATTCATCCTGATAAGTGGACACAGATCTATTTTCCCACCTTCTCCAGTGGACTTAGAAGCAACCAATCAAACCATTATACTTTTTTTTTCCACTACAATATTCTATGACAGCAAATACTTGGTTCCCCCCAACCTTGTTTTTTTATTACTGATGTCTACAGGTTAAAACTTAAGTAACTGTTTGCTACTACCTAACATGGGCTAAGAGTATTCCTGTTATCACTGGAAACCAAGTAAGTAGTGCCTTTTGATCAAATCAGTTCAGAAAATCAATTATAAATAACCTAAAACCCATAAAGAGAATCTCTTCTTCTTTTTTTTTTTAATGTTTTTTATTTTTTGAGAGAGAGAGAGAGAGAGAGAGAGCAGGGTGAGCAGGGGAGGGTCAGAGAGAGAGGGAGACACAGACTATGAAACAGGCTCCAGGCTCTGAGCTGGCAGTCAGCACAGAGCCCCACGCGGGGCTCCAACTCACGAACCGCGAGATCATGACCTAAGCGAAAGTCGGACGCTTAACCGACTAAGCCACCCAGGCGCCCCAAAGAGAATCTCTTCTTAAGGCTCTGTGGATACCCTGGAACTACTTCTGGTCCCAAACCCTGTATCAGTTAGCACTTATTTGATCAAAGAAGCAGGCTAGAATGGAAGATCTAGAATAAGGGATTTATCATAGGGATTTTACTTTTTTGCTGCTGGGGGGTCCATGTAAGCAATCTATGGAAGACTGTTGCTTATGAATCTTGTGATGGTATGAAGTCATCTGAACCAGCAGTCAGGAAAGGAAATGGATATCAAGGGGTAGGATTGATAAACCGAAGCCCATGAGGACAAACTAAAACCTCATCTAAACAGCTGCAGTCCGTGTTGTGTCACACCGACAGGGTAAGCCAGATCGGTGAAAATATGGCCGAGCTACAAAAGTATCTGGTTCTACCCCAAATTTCAGAGTATAAGAACGGTTACTCCTTTACTTCTGCCTTCCCAATCTCACGTCAATTTCTCTTGTGGAAAAGTCTAACCTGGAACCACGCAAGAAGAGGAACTCAGAAAAAAAGTAGTTCCACCCTTAGCTAAGTCCACACCAGGACTAGGCCAGCATACTATATGTGATTCCAACAAACACTTATCAGGCTATTCCTATGATCAGGCTTTGTGCTAGGTGCTTAAGATATAGAGCTATGAGACACCAACCCGGATGTCAAGAAAGTTCACAGTCTAGGCTAAAATGAGCAAATCAGAGAACTCTAGATGCTGGCGAGGATGTGGAGAAACGGGCACCCTCCTGCACTGTTGGTGGGAATGTAAACTGGTACAGCCCCTCTGGAAAACAGTGTGGAGGTTCCTCAGGAAACTAACAATAGAACTCCCCTAGGACCCAGCAATAGCACTGCTAGGAATTTACCCAAGGGATACAGAAATGCTGAGGCATAGGAGCACATGGACCCCAATGTTCATAGCAGCACTCTCCACAATAGCTAAAACATGGAAAGAGCCTAAGTGTCCATCAACAGATGAATGGATCAAGAAGATGTGGTTTATCTATACCATGGAATACTACATGGCAATGAGAAACAATGAAATCTGGCCATGTGTAGCTACATGGATGGACCTTGAGGGTGTTATGCTGAGCGAAATAAGTCAGGCAGAGAAGGACAAATATCATATGTGTGCACGTATAGGAGGACTAGGAAGAACTTAACAGAGGACCAATCGGGAGAAGAAGGGGGGAAATGGTGGGGGAAAGGGAGAGAGGCAAACCATGAGAGACTCTTGAATGCTGACAAAAACTGAGGACTGATGGATGTGGGGGGGAGGGGGGATGGGCATGGAGGAGGGCACTTGTGGGGATGAGCACTGGGTGTTATGTGGAAAATAATTTGACAATAAGCTATTTGTAAAAAAAAAATAAAAAATAAAATCTTTTGCCTATTTAAAAAAAAAAAGAAAGTTCACAGTCTATTTTTTTTTTTAATGTTTTGTTTATTTCTAGGAGAGAGAGACAGCGTGAGCAGGGGAGGGTCAGAGAGAGAGGGAGTCACAGACTCTGAAACAGGCTCCAGGCTCTGAGCTGGCAGTCAGCACAGAGCCCGACGCGGGGCTCGAACCCACGAACTGCGAGATCATGACCCAAGCAAAAGTCGGACGCTTAACCGACTAAGCCACCCAGGCACCCAAAAAAGTTCACAGTCTAAAGGCAGGGGGGGACAGTTATGTCACCTGCCAATGATAATGTAGCATGCTATGACCAATATCATCACCTAGAATTCATAGATGCTCAATAAGTATTTGCTAAAGTAATACATATGATAGATGTACATACTGGTGCTATACGAATGCAAAGGTGGGGGTGCCTAAGGCAGTCTGAAAGTGTAAAAAGAAGGCATAATAGAGAAGTAATTCCCGAACCAACTCTTAAAGACTGAGTTGAAGTTAACCAGGTGAAGAAAAGGAGAAAGGAATTCTAGAGAGAAGAAAGGCATGGGGTTGGAATAGCATAACATATTTAGGGAACCAAACAGAGCATTGAGAGAGCAGGAGAGGTAGAGAGGCAGGCAGACCAAATAATGAAGGACTTGAATGCCATGGTAGGAGTTTTGACTCCGAATCATAGCACCGTTTAGCTGGTATTCCCAATTTATTTTACATCAAGAGTATCTTGACTATACTTGACTCTTTGAGTTCCATATAAATATAAGAATTAGCTTGTCAAATTTCATTTAAAAACTCCAAAGCTTTTCACTTAAAAAATCCAAAATTCACTTGAATTGTTTTGAATCTATAGATCAATTTGTAAAAGTGTCTATGCTCTCTGTACTGAATCCCCCAATGTTATATTCCACCATTTATTTAGGAATTTAACATTTTTCTCTCAGTAGTGTTTTGTAGTTTTCTGGTCTTGCCCATCTGTTAATTTTTTCCCTTAGTATTTGATGTTTTAAAATTTGTTAATGTTTATTTATCTTTGAGAGAGAGCAACAGAAGGGGACCAGGGGAGGGGCAGAGAGAGAGGGAGACACAGAATCTGAAGCAGGCTCCAGGCTCTGAGCTGTAAGCACAGAACTCCACGTGGTCTTCCAACCCATGAACCATGAGATCAAGACCTGAGCTAAAGTCCAGCGCTTAACTGACTGAGCCACCCAGGCACCCCTTGATGTTTCTTTTTTTTTTTTTAAGTTTTTATTTTAATTCCAGTTAGTTGACATACAGTATTATATTAGTTTTTGGTGTACAATATAGTATTTTAACACTTCCTACATGTATTTGATATTTCTGACACTATTGTAAATGCATATTTTTAAAATATTACTTTCTGATTATTTCTACCAGCTTATAGAAATATAATTTTTTACAGTGGCCAGTGTCCTTTAAAATTTTACTTATTAATTCTAATTATTGTTGATTCTTCTGTACTTTAAGTTTATATCAGATAATTTGCAAATATTCTCATTTTTATTTTTCATTTCTAATCTTTATACCTTTACTATTTTTTTAACTTGTCTTTTTGCATTGGTTTTTGTCTCCAGTGTAGGACTGAATAGAAGTACTAATAAAAAGCATCCTTATAATGTTCCTGATCTCAGGGAGAAGGGCAATGGGAGCCTAAAATATTTTACTCTTACCTATGATGCTTGCTGTGAGATTTATTGGGTAAATATTCCTTATCAGATCAAGGATGTTCCCTTCTCTCCATAATTTGTTAAGGTTTCTCCTTAATTTTGGATATTGAATTTTTAACAAATACTTTTTTAGTATCTATTGAGAAATCCGATGATTTTTCTCTCCTTCTATTAATTAGATGAATTGATTTATCTTTGAATGTCAAACTACTCCTGCATTTCTGGAATAAACCCTACCTGAAAATGTTATATTATCCTTTTTTTTTTTTTTTAACATTTTTTTTTTAATGTTTTATTTATTTCTATGAGAGAGAGAGAGAGACAGTGTGAGCAGGGGAGGGTCAGAGAGAGAGGGAGTCACAGACTGTATCAGGCTTCAGGCTCTTAGCTGGCAGTCAGCACAGAGCCCGACGCGGGGCCCGAACCCACGAACCGCGAGATCACGACCCAAGCGAAAGTCGGACGCCCAACCGACCAAGCCACCCAGGCGCCCCTTATATTATCCTTTTTTATATCACTGAGTTCAACTTGACTATTGTAGGTTGGGTTCCCCAGGGTGAGCATACTCTTAAGATAGAGATCAAGGTGTAGAGTGATTATTAAGGGGTACCTTTAAGGATCAACATTGTGGAATGGAGGTGAAGGGACTAGAGATAGTCAGAAGGAGATGCCATGATGTGATGAAGCCCGACAACTTTAACTGATGCTGTGGAAAGGTCTAGAGCTAGAATAGCCCTTCAGTATTGTGTTCAAGGTATACAGCATACAAGAAAAGAAGTTTGCCTCACTCAGTTCTCACTCCAGTTTGGTAATACAGGTATAGGGCTAGCAGCAGAAGCACTGTAGTTTTTTTTATTTTTTTAATGTTTTATTTATTTCTGAGAGAGAGAGAGAGAGAGAGAGAGAGAGAGAGAGGCAGCGTGAGCAGGGAGGGTCAGAGAGAGAGGGAGACACAGAATCAGAAGCAGATTCCAGGCTCTGAGCTAGCTGTCAGCACAGAGCCCGATGCGGGGCTCGAACCCACGAACCATGAAATCATGACCTGAGCCAAAGTCAGACGCTCAACCGACTGAGCCACCCAGGCGTTCCTGTAGTTTTGAAATACATCCACAGCTATCTCCATGAGGGTTAGGGAGCAACAGAATGTCTGACCTCTGTTTCCATTTGGATCTGAGTATCAACTTAGCCAGATGTGTCCCTCATCAAAAAGAAATGAAAACTTTTGCAACTCTACTTCCAAAACATTCTGTGAAGGGCATACACCCTTTTGGAGTTATTTCTGCTTTAATTTCAGACTCCATTACCGCTCGTGTGCCCAGTGAATATACTGGCATTGATATTCACATTCATACTTCCCAGCAGTTAGAATGCCAGGTTTCTGCTCATGTATAATTAAGAAGCTCTCCGTTCTTTGCATCCCACTTTACTTGTTTAATCTCAGTAGATCTAAGAGCAGTAACAAAATACTGATGTACTAGTCATTAACTCAATGTATTTGCTTGGCAAGATGGTAAAAGACCATCTGGCTCAGAGGGCAACCAGAGCCTTAGAGGAAAAAGTCTTCACTCAAGGGCATTTCACAAGAATCAATGTCTTACTCTCCACTGCCACCCTCCAGCGGTAATACCTGAACTGCTACCACCCCCATAATCTAAATATTCCTCAGTAGTTCTTCCTGTACATTCAGGATTCACTCCATATCCTCAAGCCTGAGGATGCCCATAACTGGGCATCACATACCCCAACACAACTACAAACTCAGTGTTTTCAAAACCTCATGTCAAGTCAACCTCTAACCCAAATGAGAGCCCCTTTTAACTTATTCCATCATGGCGCCACTAGCCTTCCTGGCATCTGACTCAAATTCATATCAAGCGTGCTCCTTTCATCCCTTCTGCTTCCTTCTCATGCTACTACCATGAGCCCGTATCTCTGAGCCCGTATCTCTGAGCCTGGTCTCTTTCCTCCTCACCAGATTATGCTGTCAGAGAAATCTTCCTAAAATATCACGTCTGTTGATTCCTCTGTGAAGTAGACACTAGTTAGAGTCCAAGAGCTTTATCAGAAGTTGGGGGGAGTAATACTTGTGGAGGATATAAGGGGGAAGTAGGTAGGTTTGGGCATGCAGTGCATTCAGACCAGAATACAGACTTGATACTTGGGAAAGGAAGAGGGAGAAGCAGGATTGGGCAGGAGAATCCTCAGACCACGACGCAGGCCCGACAGTCTTGGCCAAACCAGCATGGAGCTCTGGAGCAAATACTAGCCATTAGGGGACTACTCCATTGAGCAGAAATGGCCAGGCCCTGCTACCCGCACCGTGCTAAGTCACTGAATGGGGCTGCCCCGGGGAAAACATGCCTCAGATTGAACGTTGAAGAGGTCCCTGAAAGTGCTAGCATCAGGAGGCTAGCAGCTAACTGCACCCTTTATAGTTAGATGGCAAGCTCTTTCTCTTTCTCTCTCTCTCTCTCTTTCTTTCTTTCTTTCTTTCTTTCTTTCTTTCTTTCTTAATTTTTAAATGTTTTTATTTTAGAGAGAGACAGAGTAGGAGTGGAGGGGCAGAGAGAGAGAGGAAGACACAGAATCTCAGGCAGGCTCCAGGCTCTGAGTGGTCAACACAGAGCCTGACTCGGGGCTCGAACTTGTGAACCACGAGATCATGACCTGAGCTGAAGTCGGACGCTTAACCAACTGAACCACCCAGGTGCCCCTGCAAGCTCTTTCTTGAAGGAAGATCTGGGCTGCACACGTCCATGGCTACCCAAAACATCATTTTTTTCATTTTATTGTAATTCCACTCAGAGCCTTCAATAAATCCTCATTTATCTCTTACTTTTAAGATTTCCATAATCTTGCCCCCTAAAAATGCACACTGTAGCTTCCCAGTCTAGAAATCAAGTAGTGTATAATCTCCATCTTTGTTCTTCTCTTGCAAAATTGTTTAGGCCATTCCAGGCACTTTACATTTTGCATACATTTTAGAATCTACCTGTCACCTTTTACCAAAACACAGCCTGCTGGGATTGTGATTACAATTGCATTGAATTTATGAATCAGTTTAGGCAGAATTGACATCTTGACATCTTCTGATACATTAACTTGGTATCTCTCTTCATTTATTTAGATCATCTTTAATTTATCTCAGTAATTCTTATAGCTTTTAGTGTATACGTATTGCACATATGTTGCTAAATGTATCTCAAAATATGTAGTTTACTTGGCTATTATAAATTTTTATTTTAACCTCTAATGCTTTGTGGCATATATATATAGGAATATAACTTAGTTTTAATATTGATCTTATATTCTTTGACCATACTAAATTAAATTATTCTAGAAGCTTTTTGCAGATTGCTTATGATCTACATGAATGATGTTGAATTTTAACTGTTCCTTTCCAATCTGTATGTCTTTAGGTTTGGGCTTTTGTTTTTGTTTTTGTTTTTGCCTTTATGGACTAGCTTGGATCTCTAGATCCTAGATTAATTTTGAAGGTAGGGCAAACAGGAATTCCTGACAGATTGGATAGAGGACAGGGGAGTGAGGGAAGAAAAGACAATAGTTAAGGACGACCACCACAGTGCCTTTCAACCCTGGCTGCAATTAGAATCACCTGTAGGAACTTAAAAACCATTGATGCCATCCTCCTTGACCTCAACCGCAGCAATTTCTTACTTGACACATCCCCAAAAGCAAGGGAATCAAGAGCAAAAATAAACTATTGGGACCTCATCAATATTAAAAGCTTCTGCATGGCAAAGGAAACAATCCATAAAACTAATAGGCAACCGACGGAATGGGAAAAGATAGTTGCAAATGACATATCAGACAAAGGTTTAATATCCAAAATCTATAAGGAACTCACCAAACCCCACACCAAAAAACAATCCAGTGAAGAAATGGGCAGAAGATATGAACAGACACGTCTCCAAAGAGGACATCCAGATGGCCAACAGACACATGAAACGATGCACAGCATCCCTCCTCATCAGGGAAATACAAATCAAAACCACACTGGGATACCACTTCACGCCAGTCAGAGTGGCTAAAATGAGCAAATCAGAGGACTCTAGATGCTGGTGAGGATGTGGAGACACAGGCACCCTCCTACACTGTTGGGAATGTAAACTGGTGCAGCCCCTCTGGAAAACAGTGTGGAGGTTCCTCAAAAAATTCACAATAGAACTCCCCTATGACCCAGCAATAGCACTGCTGGGAATTTACCCAAGGGATATAGGAGTGCTGATGCATAGGGGCACATGGACCCCAATGTTCACAGCAGCACTCTCAACAATAGCCAAATCATGGAAAGAGCCTACGTGTCCATCAACGGATGAATGGATCAAGAAGATGTGGTTTATCTTTACGATGGAATACCACATAGCAATGAGAAAGAATGAAATCTGGCCATGTGTAGAAATGTGGATGGAACTCGAGGGTGTTATGCTGAGCGAAATAAGTCAGGCAGAGAAGGACAGCTACCATATGTTTGCACATATAGGAGGATTAGGAGGAACTTAACAGAGGACCATGGGGGAGAAGAAGGGGGGAAATAGTTGGGGAGAGAGAGAGAGGCAAACCATGAGAGATTCTTGAATGCTGAGAACAAACTGAGGACTGATGGGTATGGGGGGGAGGGGAAGGGGGGTGATGGGCATGGAGGAGGGCACTCGTGGGGATGAGTACTGGGTGTTATGTGGAAACTAATTTGACAATAAACTATTTGTAAAAAATAATAATAATAATAAAATTAAAATAGGAAAAAAAATTAAAAAAATAAAGTTTATATACTCTTAAAAAAAGATAATAAACTTTTAAAAAACATCATTGAGGCCCTTTCCTCTCTCTCTCTCTCTTTCTCTCTCTCAAGAATAAATGAACCTTTAAAAAATAAAAAATAAAATAATAATTAAAAAAAATCATTGATGCCGCATTTACACCAGACCAATTAAATAAGCATCTCCCAGAGGAGGACCTGGGCATATGGGTATTTTCTAAAGATCTCTGGAAGACTGTGATGTGTAGCCAGGGTTACACAGTACACTAACATCTGCTGTTTTTTGTTTTATTATGAACTATTTTCTTATCTGGTGGGTGTAATTGCTTTTTAAAGTTACGAACGTCACTAAGTTAATTGCTCAGCATTACTTTTGGATTCTCTTTGTGGCCTCTTAGATTGATCTTTTTCATTATTCTGGAGTATGTCCTCCAAGCGTGCTTTCAAAGAGGGTCACTGTGCAGTAACCTTTATGAGGCTACTCAGGCCTGAGAATCTTTATATCCACCTCACGTTTTTGTTTGTTTGTTTTAATATAATTTATTGTCAAATTGGCTTCCATACCACCACACCTGGTGCTCATCCCAACCAGTGCCCTCCTCCATGCCCTTCACCTACTTTCCCCTCTCCCCCACCCCCCATCAACCCTCAGTTTATTCTCAGTATTTAAGAGTCTCTTATGGTTTGCCTCCCTCCCTCTCCTTAACTATTTTCCCCCTTCCCCTTCCCTATGGTCCTCTGTTAAGTTTCTCCTGTTCCACATATGAGTGAAAACATATGGTATCTCTCTTTCTCTGCTTGACTTACTTCACTTAGCATAGTACCTTCCAGTTCCATCCACGTTGCTATAAGTGTCCAGATTTCATTCTTTCTCATTGCCATGTAGGATTCCATTGTATAGATAAACCACATCTTCTTGACCCATTCGTCAGTGGATGGGCACTTAGGCTCTTTCCATGATTTGGCTATTGCTGAGAGTGCTGCTGTGAACACTGGGGTACGTGTGCCCCTGTGCATCAGCACTCCTGTATCTCTTGCCACCTCACATTTAAATGACAGTTGAGTTGGAAATAAAATTCTAGCTCCAAAATTCTTTCCCTTCAATTTTTATTATTTTTTTAGTTTTTTAAATGTTTTGTTTATTTCTGAGAGAGAGAAACAGCATGAGCAGGGGAGGGCCAGAGAGAGAGGGAGATACAGAATCTGAAGCAGGCTCCAGGCTCTGAGCTGGCTGTCAGCACAGAGCCTGATGCGGGGCTCAAACCCACGAACCGTGTGATCATGACCTGAGTCGAAGTTAGATGCTTAACTGACTGAGCCACCCAGGTGCCCCGTCCCTTCAATTTTTAAAAATACTACTTCATTGTCTTCTCACATACACTATTATTTTTTGAAAAAAAAAAAAAAGGGGGGGGGTGGGGAGGGAGGAAAACAGAGGGAGAGAGAAAAAACTTTTTATTTATTTATTTATATTTTTAAAAACAGTTTATTGTCAAGTTGGTTTCCATATAACACCCAGTGCTCATCCCCACAAGTGTCCTCCTCTATGCCCATCACCCCTATTCCCTTCCCTCCCACCCCCATCAACCCTCGGTTTATTCTCGGCATTCAAGAGTCTCTCATGGATAACTTTTTAAAAAATGTTTTAACATTTACTTATTTTGGGGAGAGACAGAGAGAGAGCACAAACAGGGGAGGGACAGAGAGAGAAGAGAGGGAGACACAGAATCCAAAGCAGGCTTCAGGCTCTGAACCTGGATGCAGGGCTCGAACTCATGAACTGTGAGATCATGAACTGAACTGAAGTCAGACGCTTAACTGACTTAGACACAAGGCGCCTTGAGAGAGAGAATCTTAAGCAGGGTTTGTGATGTGATGTAGGGTTTGATCCCATGATCCTGGGATCATGACCAGAGCCAAAATCAAGAGTCAGATGATGGTCAACCGACTGAGCCTCCGAGGCATTTGGCATACACTATTTTTATTAAGTCTAATGTCAATGTGATTCATATTCCTTTGTAGATTATCTACTTTTTTGCTCCAGACATTTTATAATGTTCTAAAGTTTCCCTATAATATTCTAATGGGAGTCTTGGTTTGATTTTTTTTTTTTTTGCCTTTCCTTACTTTTTCCTTTATGCATACCTTCTAATATGCAAAACATTTTACTTAGTATTTTTTTTTGTTTTTTGTTTTTGTTTTGTATTTACTTATTTTTTTTTTGTTTTTTTCATTAGACTCTCCTGACTACAATGTCATCTCCAAGAGGGCAAGGATTTCATGTTTGCCTAACTGACATAACTTAGGTGTCCTAAACAATGCTTGGCCCATAGCAGATAACGACAACTAGATGTTGAATGGATGAATGCATGGTGTATTACATTTGGCAGGTGAGAATTCTACCACTGAACCACCAATGCAGGTGTATTACATTTGGGTAATTTTTAGCCACCTTATTTCATAGTAGGAGAAGGGCACACACTGGCCATGACAATGGCTGAACTATTAGAAAAAATCTGCATCAGGGGCGCCTGGGTGGCTTAGTCGGTTAAGCGTCCGACTTTTGCTTAGGTCATGATCTCACCGTTCGTGGGTTCGAGCCCTACGTCGGGCTCTGTGCTGACTGCCAGCTCAGAGCTTGGAGCCTGTTTCGGATTCTGTGTCTCCCTCTCTCTCTGACCCTCCCCTGCTCACGCTGTCTCTCTCTCTCCTAGAAATAAATTTAAAAAAAAGAAAGAAAGAAAAAATCTGTATCAGAGCCTGTGCCAGGGTTGTGCTGGGTGCCAGAGATAAACGGTGCTCAAGACACCATGTCCCTGCCATCAATGAGCTCACACTCTAGTTTGTGAGACAATCAGTTAAATGGATGATTACAGTGCAGTGTGGAAAATGTTGCTAAAGAGAAAGGAATAACTGGATTCTTTAAGAATGCTGGGTAGGAGGGGGTGAGTATGTTAAGAGGAGGGACTAGAATGTGTAAAACCAAGGTGCTGTGGGAGAGCCTGGTGTTTGGGAAGAGGTAAGGAGTTTTATTTGACCAGACTACACGGCACAGTAGGGATGGGTGAGAGCAAACTAGGGCTTATCAGTGATCGCAAGTGAGGTTCTATGTCCATAACTGTGGGGATCCCGATGATGAAAGTATAGGGCTACTATCAGATTATGGCGCAAGGATACTTCAAGCATATTACTCCCATGAAATGTGTCAACTTCAGTGATTACTTCTTGGTGGTTTGCACATCCGGTTTCCTTCTCCTTTACCCAGGCACTGTCCTATCCTTAGAATTTTCAGTTGTCCCTCTCTTGTGATTTATAATTTTTTTCCAAGCAAGGATTTCAATGCACTTCTTCTTGTCCTGTATATCGTGGGTGAATGATGACATGAGGCTGAGCCACTGTCCGTTTTGTGAGAAATGCTGCATAAGCATTGGACAATCATATGGTCGGGGATGTGGGGATGTGGGGATGTGTGTGAAGGGATATGGGTAAGGAGTACCAGATGTTCAATGAAACTCAGGTTTTAAATGGATCCATTAGGAAAAATCTATCGCAAATTGCCTACTGATTTACAAAGATCTCAGATCAACTGAGAATTTTTTTTTCAAACTGTGGGAAGCTCTTTGATGTATGTTCACTCTAAATTTGGAACTTATTCCTGGTGAACTTGGTCACTCATGCAATTATTTGCTATTTAAAGGATGATAGTTCAGTCAAATCCTGAAATGGAAATCTTCAGATATCATTCCCTGTTGAAAAAAAAAATCATCAAAAGAATTCATTTTGGCCAAAAACATGCAGTTGCTATGGATGTAATTTTGAACTCAAATCACTCCTAAAAAATAAGAACATGTACATCCTTGATTATTTCCAGAGATGAGGCATATTACTGTCAAGACTTTGACACATTTTAACAATTCAACAATTTATTCTTCATCTCAAATTGTTGACATGTGAATAGACTGCTAATAGTCATCTTTCTTTTTATTGAATGTTGACGTGGCCCTAACTTTTGGTTATTTCCATCAACTTCCTTATTCAACCATATTTAGTTCTACTTTCATAAAATTTTAGAAATGTTTTGAGATAATTTTGGATTTACAAGAAAGTTTAAAAATATATGTGCATGTGTATATATATGTGTGTGTATATATATTTATTTATCTATTATTTATTTTGAAAGAGAGTGCATAAGCAGGGGAGGGACAGAGAGAGGGAGAAAGAGAATTCCAAGCAGGCTCCACCCTGTCAGCACAGAGCCCGATACAGGGCTCAAATCCATGAACTGTGAGATCATGTCCTGAGCTGAAATCAAGAGTCAGACGCTTAACCAACTGAAAAGTAAATACATTAATGACCTTTTCCTTAACTTCCTCTAACGTGAACCTTTTATGTAACCAGTGTGTGTGTGTGTGTGTGTGTGTGTGTGTGTGTGTGTAAACAAAGAAAAAAACATTGATACAATTCTATTAACTAAACTACAGATTGTATTTGGGTTTCAACAGCTTTTCCACTAATGACCTTTTTTTCTGTTTCAGGATGCAAGCTAGTACTGTGCATTGCATCTAGACATCCTGTCTCCTTAACATCCTACAATCTATGACAGATTCTCAGTCTTTCTTGTCTTTCATGACCTCAACTCTTTTGAAGAGTAGTTGTAAGGAAGTTTGGTGAATGTCTGAATTTGGGTTGGGCTGATATATTTTTTAATTTTTTAATTTTATTATTTATTTTTGAGAGACAGAGAGACAGAGGCAGAGACAGAGACAGAGACAGAGACAGAGAGACTACAAGTGGAGGAGGGGCAGAGATAGAGACAGAAGATACAAAGCAGGCTCTGCGCTGACAGCACAAAGCCCAGTATAGGGCTCAAACTCACAAACCATGAGATTATGAGCTCCTGAGTTGAGTCTGAGCTGAAGTTGGAGTCAACAGAGCCACGCAGGTGCCCCAGCTGATATTTTCTAATGGTTATACCTAGGTTGTGGACTTTTGGAAAGAATACCACAGAGGTGATAGGTCCTCATTGCATCACATCAAGGGCACACGATAGAAACTTGCCTCATTACTGACAATGTTAGCATTAATCATCAGGTTAAGATAGTGTCTATTTGACTTCTTTATGGTACATTTACTATTCTTCCTTTTTCATACCTACTCATTGGAAACGAGTCACTAAAGTTCAGCCCACACTCAAAGGAGAATTAATAAGCTCCATCTCCTAGAAGGAAGAATATCAACGAATTCGTGTACATGTTAAAGCCATAGCAGTCATTAGTGAATTTGGGACAATATACTTTGAGACTGAGCAAATATACTGTATCTCCTCTCCCCTCCCGCAACTAATTTTCACATTCAGCCGTGGATCATGCGTACAGCAATTATCACTAGAGTGTTCTAATGATGGTTTTCTATTTCCATCATTGCTTGTATATTTATTGGCATTTCTCTTTATAAAAATATGTCCCTTCCCTCCCATTTATTTCTTTACTCATTTATTTATATACACGTGGACTCATTAACATTTTATTTGGGCTATACTACAGTACAATTATTTATTCGTGTTGCCCAAATTGATCAAGCCGTGATCATTGGGCACTCTTTCAGTTGGGTACCTGTGTTAACATTCCTCATCTTTTTTTATTTTTTATTTTTAAAGCACCTTCTTCTTTTCTGACACTCTAAGCTCCCCAGTGCTCATCTATTTCTCCAAGGAGCCCTGATTCCTTTCATGTAGGGAAGGTCATCGGAAACCCAGGCGCAGGTGCTTCCTGTACTTGCTGTTGCTGGGTTGCCACTGCTCCCTGCTTTCTCAGTGCACGGGGGTTGGAAACATGTATGTATACGAACTCATGTTTCTTTAGACGTCTATATTTATTTCTCTATCTCCCCGTCTCAGTGGTTCTCAACTGCGGCCCTTCCTTTGGACATTTGTGTTTGCAACAAATTGGGGGCTGCTGCTGGCTTCGAGTGGGTGGAGGGCAGGGATACTGCTAACCATTCTACAATACACAGGACAGCTCCCACAGGCAATTATCTGACCCAAAATGTCAATAATGTGGAGGCGGAGAAACCCCAAATACATTTTAACATAAGCACGGTTCATAGTGTGTGTAGTTCAACTACAGTTCATCACTGGAGGGTTCATCTTAGCTTTGCCCCCCTGCTCATCTGTAACCTCGTTCTCCAATGATGAGAAATCTGTCTCCTAGTGAGCACAGTAGATTTATAAAGAAGTTTCAGGATTGCTAAACTATACTCCACGAGGGAAGAAATATGTAAACCAGAGTAGAATATGTACGTATAGCTCTTTTGGGCTTTGTCCTTAAAACGTCCGGTCAGCTCCATATTTTCTGCACCCCTTTCAGCAAGTTATGTCCTATGTCTTGTATTAAACTCATTTGTCAGTTTGCATTCAATCCTGGGATTCCTGACCTCCAGAGTCTTTTTTTTCTAATTCATACGGTTAAGTTCCTTCTTTGTGGTGTACAAATCTGTGGGGTTTTCCAAATGCATAGAGTTATGTTGGTACACCCCCACACCATGGATTGGCCTCTTTCTGAACGCCAGTTCAGTCTAACCTCGTTCTCTTCACAAAATGCTTTTAAAATGTATCTGTGTCGTGTGAATCAAGAGTTCCTGGGGCACCTGGGTGGCTCAGTTGGTTAAGCATCCGACTTCGGCTCAGGTCATGATCTCACGGTTCGTGGGTTCGAGACCTGTGTCGGGCTCTGTGCTGACAGCCAGCGCAGAGCCTGGAGCCTGTTTCAGATTCTGTTTCCCTCTCTCTCTGACCCTCCCCTGCTCACGCTGTCTCTCTCTCAGAAATAAATTAAAACTTTAAAAAAGTTTTTAAAATAAAAGAGTTCCTCTCTTTCAAATTGCTGCATCATATTCCATTGTACAAAAGCGCCACAGTTATGTACCCACTCACTGTTTGAAGGGCATCTTGGTTATCTCCATTTTGGGGCAACAGTGAATGAAGCTGCTGTACACATTTGCATACATATCTTTGTACGACCATAAGTTTTCAGTTCACTTGGGTAACTGTCTAGGAGGAGGGCTGCTGGATCATCTGGTTAAGTGCGTATTTAACTCTATAAAGAAACTGCTGAGTTGTTCTCCAGAGTAGATGTACCATTTTCCATTCCCAACAGCAGTGAAGAATGAGCTCTTACTCAGCATTCTCAGGAATGTTTTGTATTATCAGGTTTATTTATTATGGCCATTTTAATAGGTACGTGTGGGTCTCTCATTATGGTTTTAATTTATGTTTTCCCACTGACTAATGACTAATCTTTTCATATCTTTGTTTCCATTCATACAACTTCTTTGGTGAGTTATCTGTTAGCAGCTTTTCATTGGATTGGTTTCTTATTGTTGAGTTTTAAGTTTTTTATATATATACTCTGGATACAAGTCCTTTATTTGATATGTTCTTTCCTTCTAGTATGTGACTTATCTTTTCATTCTCTTAACAATATCTTTCACAGAGGAACATATTTTTTAAAATTAGACTTTTGTATACCACCTCTTCTTTATCCATTCAGCAGTTGATGGACATTTGGGCTCTTTCCGTAATTTGGCTATTGTTGAAAGCGCTGCTATAAACATTGAGGTACATGTACCCCTATGAATCGGCATTCTTGTATCCTTTGGATAAATTCCTAGTAACGCTATTACTGGGTCATAGGGTAATTCTATTTTTATTTTTGAGGGACCTCCACACTGTTTTCCAGAGTGGCTGCACCGATTTGCATTCCCACCAACAGTGCAAGAGAGCTCCCCTTTCTCCACATCCTCGCCAACATCTGTTGTTTCCTGAGTTGTTAATTTTAGCCTCTCTGACCAGTGTGAGGTGGTATCTCAGTGTGGTTTTGATTTGTATTTCCCTGATGATGAGTGATGTTGAGCATCTTTTTTTTTTTAAATATTTTTTTAATGTTTTATTTATTTCTAGGAGAGAGAGAGAGAGAGAGAGAGAGACAGCGTGAGGAGGGGAGGGTCAGAGAGAGAGGGAGTCACAGACTGAAACAGGCTCCAGGCTCTGAGCTGGCAGTCAGCACAGAGCCCGATGCGGGGCTCGAACCCACGAACCGTGAGATCATGACCTAAGCGAAAGTCGGACGCTTAACCGACTAAGCCACCCAGGCGCCCCGATGTTGAGCATCTTTTCATGTGTCTATTAGGCATCTGGATGTCTTCTCTGGAAAAGTGTCTATTCATGTCTTATGCCCATTTCTTCACTGGGTTATTTGTTTTTTCACGTGTTAAGTTTGGTAAGTTCTTTATAGATTTTGGATCCTAACTCTTTATCCAATATGTCATTTGCAAATAGCTTCTTCCATTCTGTGGGTTACCTTTTAGTTTTGTTGATTGTTTCTTTTGCTGTGCAAAAGCTTTTTATCTTGATGAAGTCCCAATAGCTCATTTTTAATACTACGTGGTGATCAAAAAGAATGAAATCTTGCTATTTGCTACAACGTTAATGGAACTGGAGGGTAGTATGCTAAGTGAAATAAGTCAGTCAGAGAAGGACTGTCATAGAAAGACATGATATGTTTTCACTCATATGTGGAAGTTGAGAAAATTAGCAGAAGAGCATGGAGGAAGGGAAGGAAAAAATAGTTACAGAGAGGGAGGGAGGCAAAGCATAAGCGACTCTTAAATACAGAGAACAAACTGAAGGTTGATGGGGGTGGGGAAAATGGGTGATGGGCATTGAAGAGGGCACTTGTTGGGATGAGCACTGGTATTGTGTGTAAGTAATGAATCATGGGACTCTACTCCTGAAGTCAAGATCATATCATATACACTGTATGTTAGCTAACTTGACAAATGATAGTAAAAAATTAGACTTTTATTTTTTTATCTTAAAAAATTTTCTTAATGTATATTTTTGAGAGAGAGATAGTGCAAGCAGGGGAGGGGCAGAGAGATTGGGGAACAGAGAATCTGAAGCAGGCTGTCAGCAGATAGTTCGAAGTGAGGCTCAAACTCACAAACCATGAGATCATGACCCCAGCCGAAGTTGGACATTTAACCGACTGAGCCACCCAAGCATCCTAAAAATTAGACTTTGTTTTTAATGTTTATTTCTGAGAGAGAGAGAGAGAGAGAGAGAGAGATCGCACAAGCAGAGGGAGGGGCAGAGAGAGAAGGAGACAGAATCTGAAGTAGGCTCCAGGATCCGAGATGTCAGCACAGAGCCCAATGAAGGGCTTGAACTCATGAGCCATGAGATCATGACCTGAGTAGAAATCCAACACTTAACTGACTGAGCCACCCAGGCACCCCCAAAATTAGACTTTTTATTTTAAGATCATTGCAGATTCACATGCAGTTGTAAGAAATAATAGAGATCTCATGTATCCTTTACCCAGTTTTCTCCAATGGCAACGTCTTACAAAACTAGTACAATATCACAACCAGGATATTGATATAGATACAATCAAGATAGAGAATGTTCTGACAACCACAAGGATTCCCCATGATGCCCCTTTATAGCCACACCCCACTTCCCCCAGACCCTACCTCCGCAACCACTAATTTGTTTTCTATGTCTGTAATGGTGTCATTTCAAGAATGTTATATAAATGGAATCATGTATATGTAAGTTTGGGGGATTGGATTTTTCCCCAAAACATAATTGTCTGGGGAGTCCTTCAGGTTGTCCTGTATATCATTCATTTTTACTGCTGTGTAATAGTCCATGGTGTGGATTACCACAGTTTGTTTAACAGTTTGCCCACTCCGGGACATGTGGCTTCCAATACAAAGAAAGCTGTTATAAACATTTATGTGTAGGTTCATGTGGGAACATAAGTTTTCTTTTCTCTGGGATAAACGCCTAAGAGTGCATTTGCTAGCTCATGTGGTGATTCCATTTTAGGTGTTTAAGAAACTGCCAGACTGTTTTCTATAGTGGCTATATACCATTTTACATTCCCACCAGAAATGTGCGTGATCCAGTTTCTCGGCATCTTCCCAAGCATTTGGTGTTGTCACTGTTTTTTGCTTTAGCCATTCACATAGGTGTGTCGTGATATCAAATTTATACTTCTCCAATGTCTGATGATGCCGAGCATCTTTTCATATGCTTCTTTGCCACCTGTATATCCACTTCAGTAAAGTGTCTGTTCTTGTCTTTTGCTCATTTTCCAGTTGGGTCATTTGGTTTGCTGTTGTTGGGTTTTTCCTCTTAACTATTGAGTTTGAAATTTCTGTATACATTCTAGATATTAGTCCTTTGTAGGATATGTGATGTGCATATTTTTCTCCCAGTCTGTAGCTTGTCTTCTCATTTTCTTAACAGGGTCTTTCGCAGGGCAGAAGTTCTTATTTTATTATTTTGTTTCTTTTATGGATTGTAGTTTTGGTGTCAAGTCTAAGAAATGTTTTCCTAGTCTTAGATCCTAAAGATATTCTCTGATGTTTTTTTCTAAAATTTTAATATTTTTAGAAAAGCCTGTCCTTCCTCCACTGAATTGCTATTGCACCATTCTCAGAAATCGGTTGAGCATATTCGTGTTGATCTATTTGTAGGCTCTCTATTCTATCCTATTGATTTATATGTCTATTACCCTGCAATATCACAGCTTTTTAGTCTCACCATATAAGAAGTCATGAAATTGGATAAACTGTTTCTTCCCCTTTAAATCTTTTTCAGAATTGTCCTAGATGTTACAACTTTTTTGTCTTTTCATAAACATTTTAGAAGAATCTTATCTATAGCTACAAAAAGGCTTGCTTGGATTTTGAGAGGAATTACATTAAGCATGTATATCAATTTGGGGAGAATTGACATTTTTTGTATGTGGATTCTTATATCTGTGAACAGGCTATGCCTCTCCGGATATTTAGACCTTTGGTTTCTTTCACCAGCATTTTATAGTTCTCTGTTTTGTGTTGTTATATTTGCACATAAGGGTTTTTTTAAGGCCAATTGTAAATGATATTATATTTTCAATTTCATTGTCTATACTTCCATTGCTAGTGTATATAAAATTGATTTTTATATGTTTATCTTATATTCTGTGATCTTGCTGAAATCACATATTCTAGGATTTTTTTTGGTAGACTCAGGATTTTTGATTTAGACAATCATGTCATCTGAAAATGGATCAGTTTTCTTTCTTCCTTTCAGATCTATATGCCTTTTCTTTCCTTTATTTGCCTTAATTGCACTGACCAGCAATTCTTGCACTATGTTGACGAAGAGTGGTGAGAGTTGACATTCTTGTCTTGTTCTTGACTTGGTGGAGAGAAGGGGTACTTTTCCTTCAAGTGTTTATTTAAATTCCAGTTAGTTAGCCTACAGTGTAATATTCATTTCAGGTGTAGAATTTAGTGATTCAATACTTCCATACAACGGCCGGTGTTCATCACAAGTGCCATGCTTAATCGCCATCGCTTATTTCATTCATCCGCACCCACCTCCCCTCTGGTAATTATCAGTTCTCGATAGTTGAGAGTCTATTTCTTGATTTACCTCTCTTGCCCCCCCGCCCATGTTCATTTGTTTTGTTTCCTAAAGTCCACATATGAGTGGAATCATGTGGTATTTGTCTTTCTCTGACCGACTTACTTTGCTCAGCATAATACTCTCTAGCTCCATCCATGTCCTTGTAAATGGCAAGATTTTATTCTTTTTCATGGTTGAGTAATATTCCATTATATATACACACCACCTCTTTATCTATTCATCAGTTGATGCACATTTGGGCTCTTTCCATAATTTGGCTATTGTAGATAATGTTGCTGTAAACAATGGGGGTGTGTGTATTCCTTCAAATCTGTATTTTGGTATCCCTCGGATAAATACCTAGTAGTGCAATTGCTAGATCATAGAGTAGTTCTATTTTTAACTCTTTGAAGACCTTCCATACTGTTTTCCAGAATGGTTGCATCAGTTTGCGTTCCTGCCAACAGTGTAAGAGAGTTCTAGAGGGGGTATTTTTAGTCTTTAATCACTAAATATAAAATTAGTTCTAAGTTTTCTATATTCTCTTTATGAAGTCAAGAAAATTCACCTCTATTCCTATTTTTCTAGGTGCTTTTTAAAATAATGGGTTTTGATTTTTATCAAATGACTTAAAAATTTTTTAATGTTTTATTTATTTCTGAGAGAGAGAGAGAGAGAGAGAGAGACAGTGTGAGCAGGAGAGGGTCAGAGAGAGAGGGAGATACAGAATCTGAAATGGCTCCAGGCTCTGAGCTGGCTGTCAGCACAGAGCCTGACACGGGGCTCAAACCCACGAACTGTGAGATCATGACCTGAGCCGAAGTTGGACACTTAACGACTGAGCCACCCAGATGCCCCCAAATGATTTTTTGTAACAATTGATATGGTCATGCAATTTTCTTCTTTACCTATTGCTATGATAAATTGCATTGATTTTTTTAAGATTTTATTTTAAAGTTTATTTATTTATTTTGAGAGAGGGAGAGAGAGAGAGAGAGAGAATGAGCAAGGAGGGTGGGGCAGAGAGAGAAAGAATCCCAAGCAGGTTCTGCATTGTCAGGGTGGAACCCAATGCAGGGCTCGAACCCATGAACCACGAGATCATGACCTGAGGCAAAACCAGGAATTGGACACTTAGCCGACTGAGTCACCAGGCGCCCCAAGATTTATTTTTAAGTAATCTATGCACCCAGTGTGGGCCTCAAACTTACAACAACAAGATCAAGAGTTGCATGCTCTATTGACTGAGCCAAACAGGCACCCCTGACTTTAATTATTGAATTGGTCTTCTGTCCCTGGAGAGCAAAAGTCTCTCCTTTTTATTTTTATATTTTTTTCTTAGCTTATTGTCACGTTGGTTTCCATATAACACCCAGTGCTCACCCCCACAAGTGCCCTCCTCCATGCCCATCTCCCCCTTCCCCTCCCCCCACCCCCATCAGCCCTCAGTTTGTTCTCAGCATTCAAGAGTCTCTCATGGTTTGCCTCCCTCCCTCTCCCCCACTATTTTTCCCCTTCTTCTCCCTCATGGTCCTCCGTTAAGTTCCTCCTAATCCACCTATATGTGCAAAAAATTTAGTTTGAAATTTTTAATTTTGAAAAAAATCCAGTGTTTAATGCATTGCACTTTTGGTGCTCTATCTAAAATGTCATTACCAAAATCACACAGATTTTGTTTTCATTTACAAGTTTTATAGTTTGATGTCTTACATTTAACTCTAAAATGCATTTATACTCAATTTTTATATAAGATATAAAGTCTGTGCCTACATTTCATTTCATTGACTTACTTAATGGATGTCCATTTGTTCCAGCACCATTTATTAAAAGACTGTCTTTTCTCCACTGAGTTGGCTTTGCACCTTTATCAAAAATTAGATGAATACATCTGTATGAGCCTGTTAGCTGGCTCTGTATTCTTGTCCCTTGATTTGTATCTGTTCTTTCACCAATACTACTGTCTTAATTATTGTAACCTTTCAGTAAGTCTTGTAACTGGACACTATAATTCCTTCAACTTTATTTTTTCAACACTGTTTTAGCTATTCTAGTACTTTTACCCTTCCAAATAAATTTTAGAATGAGCGCCTTGAGCATAGTTTGAACTCAGTATGAATAGGCTTATTAGCTAGCAATGACACCTACCATTCATTGAGTGCTTACTATATACTGGGAACTGAAATCATCGAATTTTCACATTAGACTTGTATGATGGGAACTAATTTTTATCTTCACTCTGCACATGCGAACATTGAGGTTCAGAGGGCTTACCTATCTTGCCCAGATTCACACAATTTGTAGGCCGTTGCTGTGATCTGAGCCAAGGTACTGCAACTGAAAAAAGCAATTTGGTAGTTCAATAATTGGCAGGTTGTTTTGGAAAAATATCGTTGGCCCTATGACCCTTCCACCTGGTGGTCAATTACAACCAAAGCAAGTCTCAGCTATATACAAGCACAAATTAGTACGCAGACCCAGTTAGTCCGACCACCTGTTCTGAGGACTTGGTGAAATCCCACTGTGTCCTCGGGCACTGTGCCAGTCAGTAATGTATTGCCCCTCAGCCCCAAACCTATCCTTCCTTGCGTACTTTGTGGCATTGGAGCTTGACCCTGCTCCAGTTGAACTACAGTTTTCCTTTGCCATCCGGTATGCTCTGCCCAGAGAGCGCAGTGATGGAGACTGTAAGGGGGGAGCCGGAAGTGACTCCTCCTTCTTCCAATGTGCTGCTTTCCTCATGGCCGCAAGCACATCAGTGGATGGGGAGGCCCACCCAACCTTCATAGCTCAGCAGTACACTTACTTACTCTGGCAAATCTCTTCACCCCAGGGCAGCAGGCTGCTTTCCCATGCCAGAGGCAGGCATCCCCTGGCGCATTTGTCACCACAGTGGCTGCAGCTGCCCCAGTTCTGAGCCAAGAGCTGCACCCCCAAAGTCCCCTCATTACCACAGAAGTGCCGCATGGTTCTGTTTCAGCCACCATTGCTCCTCAAAACTCTGAAACCCAGCCTCACAAGGGCTCTGCCTCTGAGTATCCAGATTCCTTTCTCGTTCACACTTCCCTCAGCATTTGCTACCTCTGTACATCTTGGAATTCCCTTTTCCCCTTTTAATAGTTAACTACCATTTACCTCATTAATAATACTGTGTATAATTTTCCATATTCAAAATACTAGTGTGAGTGCTCTCTTTGGACTGAATACTCAGGCACCCTCTTATGTTATTTTATTTCTGTTATAGTTTATTGTCAAGTTGGTTTCCATATAACACCCAGTGCTCATCCCATCAAGTGCCCTCCTCCACACCCATCACCCCCTTTCCCCTCTCCCCCACCCTCATCAGCCCTCAGTTTGTTCTCAGTATGCAAGAGTCTCTCATGGTTTGCCTCCCTCCCTCTCCCCAACTATTTTTCCCCTTCCCCTCCCCCATGGTCCTCTGTTAAGTTTCTCCTGTTCTATGTATGTGTGAAAACATATGGTATCTGTCCTTCTCTGCCTGGCTTATTTTGCTCAACATAACACCCTCGAGTTCCATCCACGTTGCTACACATGGCCAGATTTCATTCTTTCTCATTGCCATGTAGGATTCCATTGTAGAGATACACCACATCTTCTTGATCCATTCGTCAGTTGATGGACATTTAGGCTCTTTCCATGATTTGGCTAGTGTTGAAAGCACTGCTGTGAACATTGGGGTCCATGTGCCCATATGCATCATCACTCCTGTATCCCTTGGATAAATTCCTAGCAGTGCTATTGCTGGGTCCTAGGGGAGTTCTACTGTTAATTTTTTAAGGAACCTCCACACTGTTTTCCAGAGGGGCTGCACTCAGGCACTCTTTTAAATGCCTTATCTAAGAGGGTTTCTCAAAGCCAGTACAGTATGTTGACAGCAGGAAATAGCCAACATCTAATCCTCCTTTGTAGCGGGACGCTGGGCCAAATGGAGTTGGCTCTGGACTTAGGATGTTACTCTCCGTTGGTTATTGGACTCTGTTAATGATACGTGAACTTGTGCGGTCTTTCTATTCAGTCACATAGTTTGAATGACACTCATTTTGTCCATGCTATGTTTCTAATACCTTTTATGCCAATTAACTGTCTCTAGTATAGATTTAGATAATACTATTTAAAGCACTTGCTCTAAGCCACATTGGGGTGTGGAGCCCTGATTCAAGGCATTTCAAATGGTAAGAGCTCACTAAGCCATCCTGGAGTGTGGATTCCTGATCAAGAAACTTTATTGGTAGCTAGTCAACCCTAGTTACAGATTTAATGCTACTTTACATAGTTGTATGCACCAGCCTCTTTAGACTAAAATATTTTAAAATAAGTCACCAAAGCAAGTCTACTGTTTAGCACAATGCTTAACAACATATGGGATATCATAATGACTGGATTTATCTAAATTGGCCAAGAACAAGGTCCAGTTCTGCATAATTCTTTTTCTCTAACAGGGATCCACAAATTACAGCCCAGTTGAGCTAAATCCGGGCTAACACATGCTTTTCTTTTCTTTTAAAAAAAATTTTTTTTTGGTTTATTTATTTTTGAGAGAAAGACAGAGAGAGACAGAGAACACAAGTGGGGAAGGGGCAGAGAGAGAGGGAGACACAGAATCCGAAGCAGGCTACAGGTTCCAAGCCATCAGCACTGAGCCTGATGCAGGACTTGAACCCACAAACCATGAGATCATGACCTGAGCCAAAGTCAGACACTTAACCCACTGAGCCACCCAGGCTGCCCTAACCCATGCTTTTCTAAAGTTTTTTTGGATCATAGCCATGCCCATTCCTTTATATATCATTTTGGCTGCTTTTGTCTATAATGGCAGAATTGAGTTGTGACAGTCAAGAAGTCTAAAATATTTACGATCTTTATAGAAAATGTTTACTGACCACCACGAGTCATGTTTAAGAACAGATCTTGATTTTGGTTAGTATTGTAAGAGCACTAAAAGCCATCAGGTATCTTCACTAAAGATTAGAAGGAATGATGGTGAAACCATAAGTGTGGACTTTATTCATTTCTAGTCCCCATTATTGGTAAGTAATTTAAAAGCTCTCCTTAGTGATAAGAGCTAGAAAAGACTTAGAGGTATCACTTGCCTTCATTTTCAGATGTGGAAATTAATGCTCAGAAGGATCTTAGAGAAAGGCAGTAGTGACATTCAGCCTGCTTAGTGACATTCAGACTTTTGCTTAGTACATTTCTCTTTCCGTTTCAGAGTGTGTAGCTAACTAGAATGCCTATATTGAAGATACACACATAAAGCCATGAAAAGAGAAATATGGTACACCGATGTTTCTCCACTATCTCTGACTTTTGTGACCTCAGGCAAGTTGCTTAACTTCTCTGCATCTTAGTTCATCATCTCTAAAATGGGTTGTTTCAAGTATGAGTTAATCCAGGTGAAGTGCTTAAAATAGTGCCTGGCACATGGGGCGCCTGGGTGGCTTAGTCGGTTAAGCGTCCGACTTTCGCTTAGGTCATGATCTCGCGGTTCGTGGGTTTGAGCCCCGCGTCGGGCTCTGTGCTGACTGCCAGCTCAGAGCCTGGAGCCTGTTTCAGAGTCTCTGACTCTCTCTCTCTCTGACCCTCCCCTGCTCATGCTGCACTCTCTCCTAGAAATAAATAAAACATTAAAAAAATTAAAAAAAAAATAGTGCCTGGCACATAGTAAACACTGATGAAATATTAGCTATTATTATTAGTGGTTTCAGAGCATTATTCTTCTAATTACACATGAAAATTTGGAAGAAAGAAACTTTTAAAAATTTAAAAGAAATATGACCATGTTCTTGACTAGAACACAAGATCTGCATGAATTTGAAAGATAAAATATGAGACTTAAAAGCAATACATTCAAGTGTGCCCGTGGGGGACTTTGGTGACGAAAGGTGGACAAGCTCTGTGCTCTACCCTATCGTCTCTCGTTCCTGTCTAGTCACAAGTCCTCTGATTTCAGGGTCTATGGGACTCCTGCTTCAATTGGCGGGGGGGGCCTTGGTGGCTCTGATAAACCTACATTTACATTTCCCTTGGGACCTGCTTGGGGAGAGGCCCTCTGTAGCTGTTAAAGGGAGCTGACCAAAAAATTGTGATGGTTGTTTCTCCCCAAAATTCCCCAACGAAAAAATGTACCTGAAATTTTGCAGTTTAACATAGGAATGATGCAGAATCACCCCATTCTGCTTCCGGTGCCAGCTTCTTAATTATATACTGCAGGGGAGACGCCGGGTGAATAGGCAGGGCCCTGTGGGCCTATTATGCCAATACGATGTAGGGAGTGCGTCGCCTTGTTGCTGCATGTTCCCAAATTTCTCATTAATGTGATTAATATGGATAGAACTGTCAACTTTCATTTTCACTAAACAATAAAACAAGCCTAACCTTGTACCTGTGGGGCTAACAGCTCGAGAGGCAGAGGAGACAAAATTGGGATCTCATTAAAATCGAGTATAGTAGGATTTTTTGAAATCAGAAACTCAAAATACAGTGCATTAACATGACTAAAGTTGCCATTTGACTACATCAGTCATAAATTGATCAGGTTTTGGAAATGTCTAGACATAGCCTTTAAAGATTAGGACAATTTGTCCCAAAATGTTGCTTGACATTCTAGAAAGGATGTGAGGATAAGAAAGATATGAATATTGCAGAAACCTCTTAAAGGGAACTCTTCCAGGAAACACTTGGATAAAACAACCAGCTATATTCATTGTGAGGGGATGGGTATAAAAGCAAGCAAAATGAATGTTTGGCATTGTGGAGAAGGGCCTGTCATTCCCTGAGGACCCACTGTGTGCTGGGTGAGATGCTAGACACTGAGAATTCAGTGCTTAACAGGGAAAATCTTTGTCCTGACGAAGCTCATCATGGAGCTCATTATGGAGGAGAAGACAGGCAAGTAAGCATTTATGTCTGTAAATTTCTGTCTGCAGTTCAATCTGGTAAGTAATAAGATAGGGGCATTCTGAGCATTCTACGGGAACATTTGAAAGAAGAGTACATAACAAGGCTGGGGGATGGCAAGAGAAGTCTTCTGAGAAGGTCTCCCTTGAACTAAGTTCTAAAGGGGAAACAGCTAGGGAAAGTATAGGCGAATTTACATTGGGAGCAAGAAAACCCCTGGCAAAGAAGGGATGGACCTCAAAAAATTAAAAACAGAATTACATGATTGAGTAATTCCACTCCTGGGTATATATGCAGAAGAATTACAAGTAAGGACTTGAGCAGGCATTTGTACATCCATGTTCACAGAACCATTATTTGTAATAGCCAAAAAGTAGAAACAATCCAAATATCCATCGATGGATGAATGGACCAATTAAAATATCCTTATAGGGGCGCCTGGGTGGCTTAGTCGGTTAAGCGTCCGACTTTCGCTTAGGTCATGATCTCGCGGTTCGTGGGCTCGAGCCCCGCGTCGGGCTCTGTGCTGACTGTCAGCTCAGAGCCTGGAGCCTGTTTCGGAGTCTGTGTCTCCCTCTCTCTCTGACCCTCCCCTGTTCACGCTGTCTCTCTCTCTCTCTCCTAGAAATAAACAAAATAAATAAATAAATAAAATATCCTTATAACAGAGTGTTATTCAGCCTTAAGAAGGAAGAAAATTCTGGCACCTGTTACAACAGGGCTGAACCTTAAAGGCATAATGCTGAGTGAAAGAAGCCAGACAGAAAAAGACAGCTATTATAGGATTCCACTTATAGGAGGTACGCAGTGGAGTCAGATTTACAGAGATAAAAAGGAGAATACTGGTACCCAGGGGTGAGGAGCGGAGAGAAATGGGAATTGTTTTTTAACGGGTACAGAGTTTCAGTTTGGGAGAAGGAAACACTGTGGAGAGGGACTGTGGTGATGGCTGCACGACAATGAGAATGTACTCCACGCCACCAAACTACATGCTTAAAAATGGTTGAAATGGTAAATTTTGTGTTATGTGTGTCTCACCACAATAAAAACAATAAAGGAAGGGATGGAGACCCCAATGCTCTTCCCTTTTGAGATTACATGGTATTAGGGCACCACTGCTGTTTGAGATGAGATGGTCCCAGCTGAGATCAGTGGGCAGTAACAAAAACCAGCAGCAGCTTAAGGACTAATTCCTCATGGGGGAATACGGAATATGGACTGGCGGTCCAGGCTCAGCATTTGAACCTACGTGTCACGTTGAGGGGAGAAGCTGTTTACAACACAGTAGGTCGGGAAATCGAAAGTGTTCCTGGCCTTGCCTCCCGTGCACCATAGATGTGCTATTGATTAATGGCCATTCGAGAGTGGATGAAGGTGTCAAACAGCATAGCTGATCATGACTGGAGGGGAGAGATTTCCTTCTTCTAACTCTCCTTCTCCGAACCACGGGAAATTGCTGCAAGGGTAGCCGCGAAGCCACCACAGTGACAGATAAAAAAAATATTGGTGTGTAGGATGATTTGCTTGTACCAGTGTATCTGTGACGGCACATTTGCCTGTTCTGTGCGGTGCTCCAAAGAACTGGGGTTGGCCTGACAGAAAACGTGTTGGCAGTCGCAGTGCTGACATTTTGGTGGTAGTCAGGATATCAAGTCTCTTTGGAATTGCTCGGTACTGAATTACAGTCCTTAGCAGGATAGTGTGGTCCAGCAGGCCTTTCTGAAAGCAAATTCCAGTGACAGTGGTAGCATTCTCAGTGTCAAGGGGGCAGATTTGCAAGAGGCCAAGTGGGAGCTGCCAGAAACGAGGAAAGGGAACATGCCGGTCGGAATGACCCTGTGGTGGGGAGAGAGGAGTTCTCAGGGTGACAAAATGAGTGCTCAGAGTCAGTATTTTCACTTTCAAAGACAAAGGTTTTTGGGCCTAGACTGGTGAAGCACTATAGCTGTTGGTAAGAGACCGAAGAGACCAAGAAAGGAATTCTTTTTTTTTTTTTAACTTATTTCTAGGAGAGAGAGAGACAGCATGAGCAGGGGAGGGTCAGAGAGAGAGGGAGACACAGACTCTGAAACAGGCTCCAGGCTCTGAGCTGGCAGCACAGAGCCCGACGCGGGGCTCGAACCCACAAACCGCGAGATCATGACCTAAGCAAAAGTTGGACGCTCAACCGACTAAGCCACCCAGGCGCCCCAAGACCAAGAAAGGAATTCTAAGCAGAAGAAGCAACATCCATAAAACCACTTTGTCCCTCCCAACAGCCTCACAGTGCCGGCGTTATTATCCCTCCTGTGCCGAGGAGGAATTGAGATTTCTCAAAGTTAAGTCATGGCTCCTGAGGTCGAGCATGTAGGGAGTGGGTGGGAAAGGAGTTCTAGCTCAGGTGGTGCACCCCAAGGCCTTTGCTATCATCATCACGGTGTGGGCCTTCCAGATAGAATATCCGGCTGATGGACCCAGGAATCAGGCACGTCACCATTTTAACCTTCAGACAGCAGTTTTGACATTGCAAGGCCACAGACAAAGGCAAGTGGGCTAAGAATCTGGTAGACCTAAACTGGTCTGCTAACAGGGCTCCACATCTTAATAGTGGAGTCAAACTGGGGCACCTGGCTGGCTTAGTCGGTTAAGCGTCCGACTTTCGCTTAGGTCATGATCTCGCGGTTCGTGGGTTCGAGCCCCGCGTTGGGCTCTGTGCTGACTGCCAGCTCAGAGCCTGGAGCCTATTTCAGAGTCTGTATCTCCCTCTCTCTCTGACCCTCCCCTGCTCACGCTGTCTCTCTCTCTCTCTCCTAGAAATAAATAAAAATATTTCAAAAAAAAAAATAGTGGAGTCAAACTATCCCTAGAGTAAAAGCTACTCTAGACCTTCCCTTGTAAATCTATTTAAAAAGCTTCAAAATGATCAAACTGAATGACAGTTCTTTAATTGCATCAAGAAGACATTTTAAAGGAAGACAAAGATTCAGACCCTGAAAACCATAATATCACAATACGCAGCCTACAGTAAAACATGATTAAACATGGCCTAGTTGCCCTAGTGGGAAAATATGACCAACAGATTGGAGAAAAAGGACCCTTTTCACACAATCTGGAGAAGATGCCTGGTCATTTGTAAGTCACCATTGACTATCTTCTTCTTATATATATAAGTCCCATTTCAAAAAATGTCTAGAACCCAGTGCCTTGTCTGTAGGGGTTATTCAATAAATACCATTCAATAAGTGAATAGTCAATGAATTGAATCAGAACTTCTGCCTACACACAACAATTTGCGTTTTTTTTTACACCACATTTAATGGGAAAAAAAAACCCAGTTCACTCAATTTGATGAATTTTTCCTTCTGGAATTGATGCTTCTATCATTTCGTAAAAACTGCCGCAGCTGTGTGGGCGGCAGGGTCGTGGCAAAGCAACTGAGGAGGGGAGGCTACAGCCACAGATAAAGTACCGTTTTCCTGTGCCGTTGAGGAGAGAGCTTTCTGTATGCGGCTCGTGTAGCACTTCTAGGTACATTTTATTCTGGACAATAGCCGTCTCTGCGGCTGTCAGGATTTGGCTTTTCCCCTGGATGCTCATCACGGCAAGAAGATTTTCCTTCCTAAAAATAGAGGACTCAGGTGGCAGCGATGTAATTTCGGATTCCAGCCCAATACCACGTTCAACGAGAACTGTTTCCACACAGCACTATGCAGACACTTGGGGAGAGATGGTGCGGTACCAAGGGGCTCTGACATTAACAGGTTCTACCCGCCGAGCATTTCATCCAAATCGCACTTTCTATATGGGAGCACTGGGGGGGGGGGGGCATGAATTTCCACAAGCCGCTGCCTGGCTACCACAGAGTCTATTTTGAAGATTCAAATTTCAATTACATTAGAGCCCTGTTCAACTGGAATGACCACATGGAGGTGCTGATTGGGGCCCTGGTGAGCTTCAGATCGGCCACGGTGTTCCTTGGGTAGCATCTTTTCTCCAGTGGACTGGAATGATGTATACTTGTTTCTAGCATGCTCTTCCAAGGAAGGTCCCATACCGGTGACAAACAGACTTCATTTCACAAAGCTTTTTATTATTAAAACAATCCATCCATATGCTAAACTAAAGAAAAATAAACCTCCATATACTCATTCTCCCCCTCTACTGGATTATCTTAAGGCAAATCCTAGAAACAAAACCATCTTATCCATAACTACTTGAGTATGTCACTCTAAAAGTTAATGATTCCTCTCGTAACATATAATCATAAGACTATTCTCACACCTAGAACTGTAACGGTTAATTCCTTCCTATCACCAAATAGTGTTCATTTCTGGACAAACTAGAGCAAGTTTTTCCTTCACCTCCATTAGCTTGCAGGTCCCTTTGAGGGTTTGCTCGAACCCTTATGAGTTCAGCCACAATGATGTATATAATAAGGTGGAGGATTTTTTTAAAAATGTTTTATTTATTTCTAGGAGAGAGAGAGAGAGACAGCATGAGCAGGGGAGGGTCAGAGAGAGAGAGGGAGATACAGACTCTGAAACAGGCTCCAGGCTCTGAGCTGGCAGTCAGCACAGAGCCCGACGCGGGGCTCGAACCCACAAACCGCGAGATCATGACCTAAGCGAAAGTCGGACGCTTAACCGACTAAGCCACCCAGGTGCCCCAAGGTGGAGGACTTTATCCACCAGGAATTTTCCATGAGGATTCTTTGTGGAAAATGGAAAAAGAAAAAAACAACAGAGAGAGGAACTGTGCCTCTCAAGAGGCTTTGTGCTTTTGCCCCCACTGTGATCAAGAGCAAACCAGAGGACATGGGTCGCCATATTCTCTGGACATCTGTTGGTAGAGTGGGGCCCGTGAGGGGAGCATAGCACTGCTGGCCATTCTGGGGTACAGGCCAAGGTTGTCAGGTGTAGCAAATAAAAATACAGGCTATCTAATTAAATTTGAATTTCAGATAAACAGGAAATAATACTTTAGCACACACTTGCCTCAGATATTTCATGGGCCACACATATATCAAGAGTCATTGTTTATTTGTCATTCCAGTTTGACTCTGTCATATATTTTACCTCGCAGCCCAAAGACTGGTGGCAAATGGATTTGGCAAAGGGGAAGAAAACAAGAGAGGAGCTCATGAAGTCATAGTTTCTTGAAGAGTCGAGAGTGCTTGCAGAAACTGAAGGTCATGGGAGAAATGGAGAGGACAGGAGCTTTTAAAGGCGTTTGGGGGAGGGGTATGAATTGTAGCCATTTTAATGCTTTTTGAAACATTTGAGTAAAATTCAGAATTGCTTTTTGCAATGAATTTGGTTGCTGAGTTCTATTTCTTTGAATGTGAAACTACTCCAAGACTGAATCACAATTCTGAATTGTTTTTTTCCTCTCCAGACAGTGTTGGGTCCCCTTTGGGTGGTTTCCAAGATGACTTTCTCTTTTTTCTCTTTCTTTTTTTTTCTTTTCCTTTTCCTTCCTTCCTTCCTTCCTTCCTTCCTTCCTTCCTTCCTTCCTTCCTTCCTTCCTTTCCTTCCTTCCTTCCTTCCTGTCTTTCTTGCAGAATCATAGTAAGGGAAACAAGATGTAGTTTGACATTTGCTTAGACACTCTGAATGTTCTCCTTCTTTTTTTTTTTTCTAAACTTTTTTTTTTAATGTTTTATTTATTTCTAGGAGAGAGAGAGAGAGAGCAGGGGAGGATCAGAGAGAGAGGGAGTCACAGACTGAAACAGGCTCCAGGCTCTGAGCTGGCAGTCAGCACAGAGCCCGACGCGGGGCTCGAACCCACGAACCGCGAGATCACGACCTAAGCGAAAGTCGGACGCTTAACCGACTAAGCCACCCGGGCGCCCCTGAGTGTTCTCCTTCTTTTCAGTTCCCTCCACAGTTCTTGTCCTTGCCACCAACTTGGAATATGTGCATGGTCTATTTGTTCAGTGGCAAAAAGGAAAACCTCAGGCTGAGTTCTATTTCTCCTATTCTGAACCTTGCACAGAGACAGCAATCAGTATAAAAGCTTCAGGCATGATACTTATAAAATAATTCATTGGCAGATCCTATTCCTAGGCGGGATCTAGAAGAGCCATTTGGCCAGGGTCTGAAATCCACAAATGGCCTCAAATGTAGGCTTTCCCCCAAGAGATTATACATACAGGTATATTGTATGTGTTAGGAAGTTTTAAGGCACCTCAATTCCTCTAAATACATTTTGGCACTTAGTAATTTTTAACATAAATAGAACCTCAAAAATGGAAACAGTTAAAAAAGAAGTGTCTCAGGACTCCTTTTATCTCCAACTTGGCTCTGTCCCTTGGTAAGACAGATGATAGGAGATTCCTAAGGTCTTGTGTACATAGTACTTAGTTTGCAAAAGCCTTAGGTGTAACTCTTCATGTGTACAGCAGTTCACAGTCCACAAAGCCTTTTCATGTTTGGCTCTGTACTTCACTGGGTTCCCACAATAGCACAGATGTACAGATCAAGAAGCTAAGCCACGTGCTCTTGGCTATACAGTTAGTGGGTGGCAGAATCCAGACAATGACCCAGTTTTGGCTTCCTAGTTGACTTTCCCACTGTACCACACTGACTCAGGTTACAGAATAAGAAAACTAACCTATTTAATACACATATTCTTACTCTCAGCAACATTTGACAATTGGGGACTTAGATGTTTGCTAAGTTTACGTTCCCCCTCATTTTAAAGATTCCCTTTCCCATCCGAGGGCCATTCCCAAAAACATTCATGAAGATGAAATACATCCCAAACAAAGCATTGGCTGCCCATTTCCCCTTGGGAATATATTTTTCAGACCTTTGCTTCATGATGAAATATCAAGCCAGTTGCTGAATGCCATTCAAAATGAAAAGATCATCATTTTTCTGGCCTTGCTATCTTCAGAATAATTGGAAGCAAGAATGATGCAGAAATTGAATAAACTTATCTAGGGAATGCACCTGTTTTTCATGTCTTAATGTCACTCATCATGACTTTAGAGAAGGCAAAAGACTTCGCCAATGGAATGGGTGTTTTTCTAGAGCAAACTTTTTACTCTGGGTAAAAGAGTTTTAAGGAAACAAAATAATAGATTAACATAAAGTTCTCTTGAAGAAATGATGACATTTTTCTAAAGAGCTGATTTTGCCTTTAAAATTTCTTTTCATATTTGCATTTCAATCTGAATTCCCATTGGGGTGTTAAAAGCTACTGAATGACGATTACAGCTCATGGCAGTACGTCTCTGGTTCACAGCGTTTCAAACTTCATCTGTCACTGCCAAAGAAGAGACAGTTTCTTAGATGCTAGTACACAAATCTAGGATTAGAGCTCTCTGGGTCATTAGCCACTGAATTAAGGCTAACCTCTCTGGATGGAGAGGACAAACGCCCGTTACTTAGTTCCCACCCAGTGGGGATAGGTATAGGGTGGTGAAGAGCGGCCATAGAATTAATCAACACTAATGGTAGTTGCTTGCTGTTGGCAAAATGTAGCAGAGGGACACTGTGAATATGGTTTGATTATATGGAGCATGGGACTAACCAATCACTGGATTCCCAATTTGAACTTTAACATCATGGCAGGGAGGGAGGAAGGAACACTACTAAATCCCTTTCGTAGCTGTATGGTCAGTATTAGTCTTGACTGGTTCTTTTTTTTTTTTTTTTTAATGTTTTATTTATTTTTTGGAGAGAGAGAGAGAGACAGCGTGAGCAGGGGAGGGTCAGAGAGAGAGGGAGTCACAGGCTGAAACAGGCTCCAGGCTCTGAGCTGGCAGTCAGCANCCTTTGAACAGGTTACTTAACTTTTTTTCACCTCAATTTCTTTATCTGTAATGTGGGAATATTAGTACTATCTCTTTGTGTGTTTTTTTTTTAATTTTTTAATGTTTTATTTATTTCTAGGAGAGAGGGAGAGAGAGAGAGAGAGAGAGAGAGACAGCATGAGCAGGGGAGGGTCAGAGAGAGAGGGAGTCACAGGCTGAAACAGGCTCCAGGCTCTGAGCTGGCAGTCAGCACAGAGCCCGACGCGGGGCTCGAACCCACGAACCACGAGATCATGACCTAAGCGAAAGTCGGACGCTTAACTGACTAAGCCACCCAGGCGCCCCTAGTCTTGACTGGTTCTGGTGGTAGATAAGTGGGCCTTCCTTTCTTAGGAAAAGGAATATCTTCTAAATGTGTTCCTAGGTTAAACTTTTGCTTGGGTCCCCTACTGAAATACCCACTTAGTCATCAGGATGTTGCAAGGAAGGAAACGAAGTATAACACATTTTCCTCATTACTGAAAGGATAATAGCAATGCCCAATATATCATGGATAGAGTAGGAAATTGGATTCTATTCCTAATCCATTGTTAATGACTTAACTTCACAAAAATACTTAGTCTTCATTATACCTATTTTTGTGTTAATTGTGGAAGCAATGAGGCAAGCCTTCCTGTAGGGACCAGTTATCTTACATGACACCCTTTAATTCTGTAATTCATTGATCCTCCCGAAGTTGAGAATTTGAAACGGAGTTTGGCAGTGAACAGTTAACTTAATTATAATTGTCTTAGCTTAATGGCTAAAGTGAATAGCTTCAAAAGCTCTAGGATTAGAATAGTCAGTCATCACAAATGGATATACATAAATATCTGACCGTAAGGACTAGGCCAACTGATAACTCTAGTTTATAGTTCATTTATTGAGCACCTATTATGTGATAGGCACATCTCTGAATGTGTCTGTATATACAAGCTTCACAGTCAGGAGAGGAATGAAAAGGACCTGTTTGAATACAGTTAACCCATGTGAAAGAAGAGCAAGAAAGTTGAATCTCGTCAAAAAGCAAGGTGATTTGCAAGCCACCAGTTGGCTTCAGTTAGTCAACTGTTAATTGGCTATTTTCCAAATAACTAAATGCAACCGATTGACCTCAGGTCACAAACATTCTGACCGGAGGTCAACTGTTGGGTATAAACATGGCCTACTTCCTTTCTGGTTCTTTAGACTGTTCTCTTACATTCCGAACAGAGCAGGAAAATGCCTTTTGACCTGATTATATGGTATAAAATCAGCCATAAAGTTTCTGGTGATTTCTGGAAAATGTATGCAGCACATAAATATTCTATCTCAATGAGAAGTTTGTTTTGAGCTGAAATGCTTTATTACATTTGATTTTAAAGTATACTTTCCTGCCGAAATACTACAGTTAGTGTATGGAAGGAAGGATATTTCCCCCAAGCACTCTTAAAAAACACCGATTTAGGGCCTCCTTTCGAGCTCAGCACTCTGATAGGCACTGCATAGTAGAGAGGTTAGTGTTCCTTATTGGTGCCTTCCAGTGACCAGTTAGGTGAAGTATCTGGGCTTATATTTATTATTATGTTTTTCAGATGGATAAGAGAGAGAAAAAGTACCATTCTGTTTGATAGAGAGAAGAAATGTAATTAACTTTAAAAGTCGTTTTTCCTTTGAACAGCTCCTACTTTCCTTCTGACAATTAAGAAGCCATAGGTAAGTATTCCACCAGATGCCTATCTTACCCGGAAGAGCTCATGGGACTGGCGCGTGGAGTTGAGCAAAGAGGTGCTAGGATACATCCATACTAGAGAAAGGGTATAGAACCTCAGCTTGTGGAATGACATTTAAAGCTCATTTTCCTGACTTCACTGAACAGTTAGGAAAAGTGAAATCCAAAGAGAGAAAAACACTTGCATGCAATAAACTAGCAATTCATAACAGAATTGGACTAGAATCCGAGTGTCTGCTCCCTGGTTCAGGAAGCCCTCTTTCACTCAACAGCACCCACGGTGGTAAAATCTAGATAAATCTGGCCAGTCTGTAGAGCTTTTCTGACGTGTTGAAGAATGAGACTGGGCATCTGTGATTAATCATATCTGCATGTTACTTATTAAAGAAGTCCTCAATTATGGGGCGCCTGGGTGGCTTAGTCAGTTAAGCGTCCGACTTTCACTTAGGTCATGATCTCACGGTTCATGGGTTCGAGCCCTGCGTCGGGCTCTGTGCTGACTGCCAGCTCAGAGCCTGGAGCCTGTTTCAGAGTCTGTAACTCCCTCTCTCTCTGACCCTCCCCTGCTCATGCTGTCTCTCTCTCTCCTAGAAATAAATAAAAAACATTAAAAAAATTAAAAAAAATAAAGAAGTCCTCAAATAGTAGTCATTTTTACCTTCAGAATAACTGGGTTACTGGGTTCACTGGGTTCACTCTTCCCATGGTAGAGAAGAGTGAAAAGGGAACAAGACCAATCTTTCCAAGAGAAACCGTTTGCTTTGGGTTACAGAATTAGGAAGGTAGCAGTAGGGAAATGGAAACAGCTGAGAAAGTTCCCCTTCTCCATCTCTCCTGCCACAGCTGTTCACAAGGAAAAGTGGATCTTAAAAATCTAGACATTCCTCTGATAACCAAAGAACTAGACACGGCCCTGGTGCTCTTCTAGGTGCCAGGAAAACAGGTCCTTCAAAGTTCCAATCAAAGTTGTCCAGCAATGAAGCAGAAATGAGATAACTCACTCTGATGAACATCAACTGAGTGTACCTTCTCCGGGTAATTGGCTTCCTGGAAGGTGAATCGGCCTTCATTTAGCAACCCAAGGCCAAGTGAGTGCTGGCCAAGGGGAAAGGAAATGTAACACATTTAGAGCTAAATTAAAGACAGGATCCGCAAGCTGGGAGCCCACATGAACCGGAGACATGAATCACGAGGCCTGTTCTGTGTATGGCAAATTAGCCCTGAAGACAAATACAAAATCAATCATCAATTTTCATGCTCTGCTTTTGATGGACTTTTTTATTTGAAGGCAATTACTATTATAATAACAATAATGACACCTTATAATTTTACTCTGTAAAGTGCTTTCCTGTCTACTCCTCCTAATTTTAATTTCCCTAAGTTCAGAGAAAAAAGGAGGACTCTTAAAAATTGACTCAAACTGACAAGTCAAAGAAAATTCAAAGAGATATTAAAGCTTCCATTTTATATATAGCATAGAGTGTTTATGTGTAAACCAGTATTGATGACATTTATCAGAATTCAGAAATTTCTATGGTTTGTTTGAGGTGATGCTGGCTGAGAAATGCTGATGTGTAGCCTTGTGAACTGTGATAGAAAAGCTAAAAGTGACACGTGTTTTTCAAGGGTATGTCAATTCAAGTCAGCTGTAACTGGCTGCCTCCTAGTCAGTTGTCATATGTGCTGAATTCTGAAGATTCAAATTTGAATAAGACGTTGCCTGTGCCTTTGAGAGAGGAAAGGCATTTATAGTAGAAGGAATAGCAGACAGAGAGGCCCAGAGATATGAAGCAGTGTGGTCTGTCGGCCGAAATACTAGAGTTCACTGTGGGCAGATCAGGGTATAAGGCTGAAAGGGAAGTGAAGGAATAACAGGAGATGAGTCTAGAGCCAGATCATGCAGAGACTTACGGGTTATACTGAGGCACACAGACCTTAAGCTTGAAGGCAAATGGGCATCACTAAGGGGTCTCAAGATGGAGACTGATTTGAGCTGATTTTTCTTTTTTGTAGAAAGACCACTCAGGTGACCTGTGAAGGAGAGACTGGAGGGAGAGCAAGTTTGGGGATTACGGTAATGATCTAATAGGGAAATAATGAGGACTTGAGCAAAGGCAATAGTAATAGAGATGAACAAGAGAGGATAGATTTGGGGGCACCTGGATGGCTCAGTCAGTTAAGCATCTGACTTCAGCTCAAGTCAAAATCTCAGTTTGTGAGTTCGAGCCCCGTGTTGGGCTTTGTGCTGACCACTCAGAGCCTGGAGCCTGCTTCCGATTCTGTGTCTCCCTCTCTCCCTGCCCCTCCCCTGCTCACGATCTGTCTCTCTCTCCTTCAAAAATAAATAAACATTAAAAAAAAGAGAGAGGATATATTTGATGTGCTTGGTAGGCAAAATCAGAAAATACTGATTACATTGGGGGGAGAGTGTCAAGATACCCAGTAAGTGGTACCATGTCCAAATATCAACTCTTTATCTTACCCCCAAATCTGTTCCTGCTTCAGTCTACTTTGTCTCAATAAACGGCAATTCTCTTTCAAGTTACTCAGCTTCAAAGCATGAGTTCACCCTTGACTTCTCCGCTCTGACTCCCCACACCCTCTCTGGCAGCCAATTCTGGTGGTTCTACCTTCAGAACACATAGAGAACATGACCATTTCTCACCAAGTTCACTACTTTCGCCCTACGCTGAGCCATCATCATGTCTCACCTGGACTATTATAAGAGCCTCCCGACTCGCACTTTCGTCCCTACTGCCACTCCACAGTACATTCTCCAACAAGTCATCCAGAGTGGCTCATCTAAATACATGCCAATCTAATTGAGCCATTATTCCTAAGTTCCGGTTTCCAACAATACAGGTGATGAAGGAGTAAGTTAAATACCCTACGCAAACAAGCCTACAACGCTGTTCAGGATAACTGGCTGTGGCTCTTCAAGAAACGAATGCCACAGGGGAAAAGGACGGGGGTGGAGAGCTGTCCTCCATAAGAAGGTATATAAGAAGCCCAACAATGAAATGCAATGCATGATCCTTAATTTAATTCTGGTTTAAACAAAACCACTCTAAAGGGAATGATGGGGATAATTAGGGAGATATGATTATCAACTGGGGATTAGAATTGTTAGTTTGGGGAGGTATGATAATACATATAGTGATTACACAGGACAACGTTCTGTTTTTTTTTAAAGAAATGTATACTGAAGTATTTGGAGATAAAAGGTCATGATATCTAAAACATGGAAAGAGCCTAAGTGTCCATCAACAGATGAATGGATCAAGAAGATGTGGTTTATCTATACCATGGAATACTACATGGCAATGAGAAAGAATGAAATCTGGCCATGTGTAGCAACATGGATGGACCTTGAGGGTGTTATGCTGAGCGAAATAAGTCAGGCAGAGAAGGACAAATATCATATGTTTGCACGTATAGGATTAGGAGGAACTTGACGGAGGAACAAGGGGGAGAAGAAGGGCGGAAATGGTGGGGGAAAGGGAGAGAGGCAAACCATGAGAGACTCTTGAATGCTGACAAAAACTGAGGACTGATGGATGTGGGGGGGAGGGGGGGATGGGCATGGAGGAGGGCACTTTGGGGATGAGTACTGAGTGTTATGTAGAAACTAATTTGACAATAAACTATTTGTAAAAAAAAAAATAAATAAAAATAAAGTTCCTTTCAAAAAAAAAAGGTCATGATATCTATACTTTAAAATACTTCAACAAATAAAGTACATGAAGTAAATATAGCATAATGTTAACATTATGTTAGGTAACATTAGGTCATGGGTAGATAGCTAATTATTGTGTTACTCCCTTTACTGTACATTTAAAATTTTTTATAAGTCAAGAAAAGTATGTTATTTATGGGTACTCTTCTTCCTAAAAATCCTGCAATGGCTTCCCATCCCACTCTGGGTAGAATTCAATCTTTTTACTATGGTCTGACCTTTACTAGCTCTCTGATCTCACCTTCTACCACGCTCCCCCCCATTCACTCTGTTCCAGGAACAACATATCTCTTTGTCAGGTACAGTCATAACTCTTGGCCTTTATATATGCTTTTCTAGCTGCCCGGATCACTCTTCTCTCAGATGTCCACATGGCTCACAGCTTCTCTTTATTTGGGTTTCTATTTTCCTTCATAGCAAAAGGTCTGGCCTTTCCAGACCATCCATCACAAAATATCCCTTCATTCAGTTCTCCTTATGCCCTCACCTGGCTTAATTGTTCTACTTAACACTTATCACCTGACATATAAAATAGTTGTTTGCTTATTGTCTGCCTCTCCCCAACCCACTCCAGCACACACTAGAATGTAAGTTCATATGGACAAGGGTTTACCTGTTTCATTTTTACTGCAGTACTCAGTGAGCGGACAGGGATGGAATAAAAATTTGTTGAGTGAAATTATGAGTAGGAAAAGCTGGTTTGGTGGAAAGACTAATTTAGTCAATTTGAGTTCAGGGCACATTGACTGACATTCTGTAGCGTATTTAAGTGGAGATATCTTATTCTGTATTTAGCTTGGATAGGTTGTGGTTTCAGATTTTGCAGGGGGAGGGAGGGGAGATAAATAAGTTTGTATCTGGTAGATTCTATTTTTTCATTAAAGAATAAGGTAACGCTATCAACTGAAAATAACACATTGATGAAAATGAAAATTATGGAAGTTCATGGTCTCTCATTTTATGTAGTTTCCTAAGTGAGGAGAAGTAAAGGAAAGAGAGCCAAGGTTAAAGTCTTTGGGAAAAGTAATATTAAGGGGTAGACAGAACAAGATGGAACCGGGAAAAAAAGACCAAAAAACATGAACAACGATAAGGGAAAACAACCAAGAGCTTCTGGTGTCTTGTGACCTAAGGGAGATAAGAGTTTTATATAAATGAAAGGAGAAAAACCCCAAATGACCTAGCACTGGCCTGGTCAAATGAAGATAGATGGTATCCATTGTATAGAATTGTCGAATCAATATTTTGTACACCTGAAGCTACAATAACATTTTAGTGTCAATTAAGCTTTAATAAAAAAAGATAGTATCCATATGTAGGACATGATGAAGGCAAATGGAGAAAGGTTAAGTGGAGTGTTGGAGGCTTAATTTCAGGAAAGACGAGAGATAGAGAAATAAACATCCAATGTCGGTGACTCTATAGAAGGTTTGCTGAGAAGGGAAGAAGGGAGAAAATAACTTGAGCAGGGAGGCTGGGATACAAGACCAACTGAGTGATTTTTCTTTGGGATTCGAAGGCATTTACACAGACTTATATGCTAAGGGTGAGAAGATAACAGAGAGAAGTGGAAGATCAAATACTGAGAGAAAACCTATGAAGGAGCAAGTTTTAGAAGAAACAACAGGTGGCACAAATGAAGAGGCAGATCTCTTCATACTGGGGAAGAACAAGATGGTTCTCAGAGAAGTCTCTAGGTGGACTGGGAAGATGAAGGAGTTCACCCCCGTGGACTCAGTACTGATGATATAACAATCTGAGAGTGAGGTAGTTGGGAACTGGGTAGGAAACATGAGAGGCAAAATTCTGGGGTAGTTATGGTGAGAAATAGGGATAAGCCAGTATAAGTAAAGGGATTGGTGTGCGCTCTGAAAGACACAACTGAGGTAAGAAATCAGGGATTTGTAGAAGCAGTCATCTGTACAATTTTATGAGGTTTTCTTTACCAGCCTTCAGTTCTAAAAATGGGGAAGGCAATTTGTGTGCTGAGAATTCGTAGGGCAGATACAGCAGCAGGGGGCAGTATTGTGCTGTGGTTAAGAGTGAAAGTCTTCCTCAGGGACAGGGCTTGGCCTCCTGGCTCTGCCACTTACCAAAAGTGTGTTCCCTTGGGCAATTTGTTTATCCTCTCAAAACCTTCAGTTTCCCTCCCATCTTTAAAATGGGCTGATAATAGTAACTACTGCATTTTTTGGTAAAATTAGATGGAAAAATCGATGTAAATTGTCTGACACTTAATAAGCCTTCAATAAATCTCAGCTAAACGCCAAAGAAAACTGAAACAGAAGTGGGAGGGAGTTAAGAAGGCTGATGAAGCAGAAATTCAGGCTATTGACTATGGGCCCCAGGCAGCACTGGGAAGAAAGCGAGGCTCTGAGGCACTGTTAAACATGAAGCTGATGAAAGAGTCAAGGGAACAAAGTCTTTTAGTTAAGGTGAAGAGAACTGGTAATGAGAGCAAGAGAGCAATATAAAAGGTAACTCTGAGAATCATATTCACATTTGAGATTTAAGAGATGGAATATTTCTTGGTAATTACAAAGCCCAGATTGTGGTCTTACACACTCAGTGTTGATGCTACAGGACTCTTGAAGAGCGAGAGATTTGGAAACTGGGTAGACATTAAGGGATGCTATACCTTTCGTGCCGGTCACCAGGGTCTAATGTTGCACTTATGAGCACTCTTTTGTGGGGGGGTGGTAAATGATCATCATGAAGGAATGATCCAGCTCGTGATACCCAAATTCTCATTAGAGTTGTAGATAAATCACACAGAAAATCTGTTCATTTCGAATGATACATGAAAGTTAACAAGGAATTTGAGATGTCCCTGTTGGCCAAAGAAACCCAATCTCCTTCCAGAAGGGAGGTCATAAGATTTAAAGGCGGTTTGGTGAGGACAATGTCCTGGTTGGAAAAGGATGCAGAAAGGTCATAAGCTCTGGTGACAAATGAGTGCTCCCTCCATTCCGGGCGCCTCCAAGCCAGTTAGTAAGTGGTCAAGGTATTATCTCCCTGGACATAGCTTGAGACACTGACAAGGGCCCACTCCAATTACCCTTTCTCTAGACTCTGACATGATTGTTCACCAACTGACCAATCATTACGTCATCCTTACTATTGTAATAGATTTGTGGAACTTGTTATAACTTCCAAATTGATAACTTATTTTACACTGATTGCATTTAAGTTTGGCTGCTTCCTCGGGAGACACTAATCTTATTAGTAATATGTCATCCTGCCGGATGGGTAACTTTGGAGAAAGTTTCCAATACTCAGCTGCTTCAACTCACTGGCAAGTTTCCAGAAGAAAAGGTTCCTTTTCAGGTCTTTTCTGGATCCATCCTTTTTACTCATTCTTGGTCCCTTTTGGTTCCACATCTAAGCTATTTTCAGCATCCTGGAGACTGTTCATAAGCCGATGAAATGTATATAAGTGGGATGTATGCCCACGATGTGCAGTTTTCCATGAAAGTCATTGTTTGTCAATTCCTTTTAAATGCCAAAACATGGGGCACCTGGGTGGCTCAGTAGGTTGAGCATCTGACTTCAGCGCAGGTCATGATCTCACAGTTCATGGGTTCGAGCCCCGCGTCGGGCTCTGTGGGGAGACAGCTAGCTGACAGCTAGCTCAGAGTCAGGAGCCTGCTTCAGATTCTGTATCTCCCTCTCTCTCTGACTCTCCCCTGCTCACACTCTTTCTCTCTCTGTCAGAAATAAATAAAACATTTAAAATTTTTTAAAAAAAATAAATAAATGCCAAAACATAAAGCATCCAAGTTGTAAAATGTAAAAAAGCTTAAATGTTCAGACGAATCGTTACCAGACAGTTTTCATTGGGAACGCCTTTTTGTGAATAATATATTCAATTAACACCAAGTCATCAAGTCCCTAGAGATGGCCTCATAAACTGTCTTCTGTACTTAATGCAACAAATCCATAGAAGCTGAACTCCTTTCCCAAGGTCATACAGTCAGTTTAGGTGCAGTTCAGGACAGGCAGTTGAATGCCCATGGATGGTAACATTATATGTAGGGGAACTTGAAACTCTCATCCTTCCCTTCAAATGGGTACATCTCAATTTATCTGGAAAATCGATCTCAATCAGTGTGCTGTACTGAACATCCAGTTATTAGGAAAAAAATCAAGCCATCAGTCATGCTGAATATAGCAATTATCAACACTCTCAAAAATAGGTCAAAAGGAGTCTAAAAGAAAACCCACCAAAAGAGGTAGATGTACTCACCTATACATATATCTTTGTGTTGCTTTAAGAACACATGGGTACACATCTCATCATGCCCAAACCAGAAATCAAAGGCATCTTTCACAGGCTACAAAGACTTCTGTGCAGATCCAATAGTTAGGAGGAAAGAGCAAAGGGGACCAGGTTACTCGAGATGAATAGAGGAAAGCTTTGTTAACATGGATTGTCATTGAGTCCGTCATTCAGGCTGTGTCTGAAAAGTGCCACAATTGCTGGTCTCACTAAAATGTATGAATCAAGACACCACCCAGTTTTCTTCAACTGAAAGGGAGAAAAGGTTCCTCTTTTAATCTGGTTATGTTCATCTTGTGCACTCCCGGGTATTCATTCCAGAAAAAACCAGCCAAATAGCATTCTTGACGCCAGCAGAGGGAGCTCAAAGACAAGTCGCGAGGCTGCAGCAATGCTCAGGAGAAAGAGGGCTTTTAGGGGTGGGTCGGGAGGGTGCTGAAGAATGTGCATCATTCGGAAGAAAGACAGCAGCAAAAATAATTGCCAAAAAAAAGTGCCGAGATGACATAAATGAAGCCAAGTTTGGGAATCTATTAAAAGGGTCATTTTTCAACACCCACATTTACCCCTCCCACTTCCTTCCATCTGCTGATCAAAATGAATTAAACAAGGTAATATTAACATCCTTTTCCAGACAAACAGAGGGAGTAGCTAAGCAATTTTGGAAACTTTCTACTTGATTCCTTTAACCACTGCTCCAAAATAGATGTGAAAACTTTGCGCTGCAAGATCCAATTACTTAATTATAAATTAATTTCAGGTTGGCTCTATCACACAGTGATTCCCCATCCATCTCTTAATCCTCCTGTACCTTTCTTTTAAGAGGCTTCTCTTTTCCTGACCATACATTTGCTCGTAAGCTAAATCTAAATAAATTCTATGGCTACATATTTACGGAGTCCTAACTTGAACCATTGTTCTGTAAACATTTTGATGTCCCACCTAAATTCCTGCATTAATTTATCCAACATCTATTTATTGAGGACCTGTGGTGTGCCAGACGCAGTGCTATGACCTAGGAACCCACCAGGAATATGACAGAGGAAGTGACAGTCTAATGGGGGGTAGCAGGTGATAGTCAATCAAACAAATAAGATAATTTCTGAGAAGTGCTGTGAAGAAATTAAGAGGATAACACGAAAAGGTGACTGGGATGGGAAAGGGGACATGTCTCTCTGAGGGGGTGACATTAGCACAAAACCTAAGTAGGGAGACAGCCATTCAAGATCTGGTTGGGTTTGGCAAACTTTTGCCCAAAGGGCTTGTGGGATATATGGTATCTGTTGCAACTGCTCAACTCAGTCATTATAGCACAGAGGCAGCCATACTCAATAGTATATGGATGGGCATGGCTGTGTTACAATAAAACTTTATTTACAAAAATAGACCCATGAAAGGGGAAGGATCTTCTAGGTAAAGAGAACCGCAAAATCAAAAGTCCTAAATCATGGATGAGTTTGGTGTTTTATAGGCACAAGATGTCCAGTATGAGTGTTGTATAATGAGCAAAAAACAGTGATATCAGTGCCTTGTAGACCATGGTAAGGAGTTTGACTTTTGTTCTAAATATGGGTGATGCTACTGGAGGATTTTAAGCAGGTGAGGAATAACATCTGATGTGTATCTTAAAAAATAAAGTTCGTTAACGGGGCACCTGGGTGGCTCATTCAATTAAGCATTTGACTCTTGATTTCAGCTCAGGTCATGATCTCATGGTTTGTGGGATTGAGCCCTGTGTCAGGCTCTGAGCTGGTGGTGCAGAGCCTGCTTAGGATTCTCTCTCTGCCCATCCCCTGCTTCGCTTGCTCACTCTCTCTCTCTGTTTCAAAATAAATAAATATTAAAAAAATAAAGTCTGACTTCTCCAAAGAGGACATCCAGATGGCCAACAGACACATGAAACGATGCTCAACATCAGTCATCATCAGGGAAATACAAATCAAAACCACACTGAGATACCACCTCACGCCGGTCAGAGAGGCTAAAATGAACAAATCAGGAGACTCTAGATGCTGGGGAGGATGTGGAGAAACGGGCACCCTCCTACACTGTTGGTGGGAAAGTATACTCGTGCAGCCCTTCTGGAAAACAGTGTGGAGGTTCCTCAAAAAATTAACAGTAGAACTCCCCTAGGACCCAGCAATAGCACTTCTAGGAATTTACTCAAGGGATACAGGAGTGCTGATGCATAGGAGCACATGTACCCCAGTATTCACAGCAGCACGTTCAACAATAGCCAAATCATGGAAAGAGCCTAAATGTCCATCAACGGACGAATGGATCAAGAAGATGTGGTTTATCTATACAATGGAATCCTACATGGCAATGAGAAAGAATGACATCTGGCCATGTGTAGCAACATGGATGGAACTCGAGGGTGTTATGCTGAGCAAAATAAGTCAGGCAGAGAAGGACAGATACCATATGTTTTCACTCATATGTGGAACAGGAGAAACTTAACAGAGGACCATGGGTGGGGGGGCGGGAAGGGGAAAAATAGTTAAGGAGAGGGAGGGAGGCAAACCATAAGAGACTTTTAGTTTATTTTTTTTCTAATAGTTTATTGTCAAATTAGTTTCCACATAACACTCAGTGCTCATCCCCACAAGTGCCCTCCTCCATGCCCATCCCCCCTCCCCCCCACATCTATCAGTCCTCAGTTTTTGTCATCATTCAAGAGTCTCTCATGGTTTGCTTCTCTCCCTTTCCCCCACCATTTCCGCCCTTCTTCTCCCCCTTGTTACTCTGTCAAGTTCCTCCTAATCCCATAAGAGACTTTTAAATACTGAGAACAAACTGAGGGCTGATGGGGGTCGGGAAGAGGGGAAGGGGGGTGAAGGGCATGGAGGAGGGCACTTGTGGGGATGGGCACTGGGTGTTATATGGAAACCAACTTGACAATAAACTATAAAAATATAAGTCTGCTGCTATGTGAAGAGTGGATTGTAGGAAGGAAGAGTGGAAGTAGAGGACTAGCTAGTCCAAATGAAAGATGATGGCAGCATTAATTAGCATAGTAACAGTGGAGATGGACAGCAGGGGACAGATTCAGCATCTGTTGTGGAAGTAGAATCAATGGCAACAGCAGATGAGAAAGGGAAAGAGGGGAATCCAAAGCTTTTAGCTCGAGCCACTGGGCAGGTGGTGATGTGAGTCACTGAGTTGGGAGGGATTAGAGAAGCAGGATTTGGGGCAGGATAGGAATCATGAGGTCTGTTTAAGACACAAGAAAATGTTTGCCGTCTGCATAGAATCTTGCCATTTGCAACATGGACCGTTTGGATGGACCTTAAGGGTATAAACCTAAGTGAAGTAAGTCAGAGAAAGACAAATACCATATGATTTCACTCAAATATGAAATTTAAGAAATAAAACAAATGAACAAACAAAAAAGAGGGGGAAAAAAACCCGAGACTCTAAGACAGAGAACCAACTAGGGGTTTCCAGAAGACGAGGTAGATGAAATAGATAAAGAAGATCAAGAGTACACTTCTCTTGATGAGCACCGAGACGTGTATAGAATTGTTGCATCGTTATATTGTACACGCGAGACTAATATTGTATGTTCATTATACTTACAAAAAGAGAAAGTTTTAGCTGTCTAGCAGACATGCAAAGAGGCAATCGGATGTTCAAGACTGGAACCTATAGCATGGGTCAAGTCAAAAGATATAATCTGTGGAAGCCATTGGTTAACAGACAATATAAAAGCCATATAATCAGATGAGCTCGCCTAGGGTGTATGCGTGTCCGAGAAGACCAGTAGAACTGATGCCAAGCCCGGAGACCCCTAGTATTTAGAGGTTGAACAGAGAAGCCGAAAAGGCCACCTCCCCGGAAGTTAAGTGAAAACGTGTTCCAAGGTGCTAGGGAGGCCATAACTGGCAGTCAATTCCGGTTCCTGGCCAAGCAGGAAAGATGCACAGGGTGTCTTAAGTGCCGAATTACCACTCTACTTTAAAAGAAAAATTGCCGGGGCGCCTGGGTGGCTTAGTCGGTTAAGCGTCCGACTTTTGCTTAGGTCATGATCTCGCGGTTTGTGGGTTCAGGCCCGGCGTCGGGCTCTGTGCTGACTGCCAGCTCAGAGCCTGGAGCCTGTTTCAGTCTGTGACTTCCTCTCTCTCTGACCGTCCCCTGCTCACGCTCTCTCTCTCTCTCTCCTAGAAATATATAAAAAAAAATATTAAAAGAAAAATTGCCAATTTTGACACTTTGGAAGCTGTGTTCTACATGCAACCTACCCGCTCTATTCTAATAGTCCTAATTGTTCTCACATTTGTCCCCCCAGTGAGAAAGCAGTGTCCTTAATTAGACAAGGCTGGGTGCTGTTTATTTCCGTAAGATGGGCACCATCTTAACCAACTTCCTTCTCAATATTCTATTATCATCTCTAACCCGGAATGAAATAACGCAAAGCCTTATTTTCAAACCTAAGTGCTAGAATATTTGCTGCCTCAATCTCTCGAATAAATGCGAAGCGGGGGGTAAGAGACCCCAACAGGCGTCAGTAAAATGCCTGGCAAGGAAGCAGCATTATTCCGGGTGCGTGAAAGAGACACTCAAACTAAGAGAGACCTCTTCTTTTCCTGGCATCAGGAGAGATGCTCCTGGCAAAGGTCAAGAGCTGTGGTTGTCTCTGAGAATTCCAGTCTCAGTGTCTTTACTGTTAATAAGACGCTCGGCAAATTGACATTTGCCTTTGCCTCCATATTAAACGGAGTCTCTGTGTCTGAGAAATCAAGCTGTCTGGTGACCCAAAGGAAATAATAAACCAGAGAAAATAGACAGACAGATGTTTGTGAAAGTTATGTTCCTGAGGGGAAGGAATCTAACAAGTTTTAACGTCTTTTGGGCTTTTACACGGAGGAACTCTTCAAGGAATCCGTGTCTTGCGAGATTTGCTTTTGGCTCCTACCTTTTCAATTCGTACACAGGGTTCTTCGTGCGCAGGCGCTCACGACCTCTGTGGCGCTACCACTCACCACCTCTTCATACGCACCTTCACCCCCACACATCTTGAAACTCGCAGTACCACGGATACTAGTCTTTATCTTTTGCACCCTTGGGTTTTTTGAGCATATACTATTTTGTTTTGCTGTAATGCTGCCTCTACCATGTTTCCCCCACCTACTGTGTGGCCATTTTAATTTAGCTTAAATCCTCATTTTTTTCAAAACTCACCTCATACTGGGGCGCCTGGGGCGCTCAGTCGGTTAAGTGTCCGAGTCTTGGTTTTGACTCCAGTCATGATCTCACGGTTGGTGGGTTCGAGCCCCACTTCAGGGAATTCTCTCTCCCCCTCTCTCTGTCGCTATCCTGCTCGCATGTGCTCTCTCCAAATAAATAAATAAATAACTTTTAAGAAACCCCTCACCTCACAGTAAATATCCTCCAGAAGCTTCCCTTGGCTTTCACTAGGGCTGGTGCTGCTTCTCTGAGCCCGGTGTTCACAGTGTATGATTCTCACAGCACTTACTCTGTTATATGGAAATTGCCTGCTATCTCATCTGTTTCTAAACAGTCATATCCTTGAAAGCAGAGCCCATATTTTGTCCCTGTCCCTAATCCCAGGCCCTAACATAGACTTGGAGCACAATATGTACTGATTAAGTTTATTTTGAACAGATAAATGAAATCTATTGGTTTGACTCAGTACCTTGCTTTGATTCCAGACGTTTTCTAGCTCATATTATCCTGCGTTCCTTACTGGATATCATTTGTTTGGGTCAAGTTCTCTATTGTTAAAATCTCAGTTTGTCCTTATGGCCAGTTCCTCTTCTGTGTACTGGCTTTTTGTTTGCTTGCTTGCTTTTAACTGTATTGTTGAGATAATATTTGCATACCATATCACCTTTAAAGTGTACCATTCAGTAGTCTGTCAGTACATTACTAATCTCTGTATTTACTAGTATGTTCCTTAATTTCAGAATCTTTTCACCAGCCCCAAAAGAAGCCCAGTAACATAGAAATCATTTTCAATTCCCTTATCACCCGCCTTCTGGCAACTGCTTTCTGTGTCTGTAGGTTTGTCTATTCTGGACATTTCATACCCACAGAAGCATACATTCGGTCTGTCTTCTTGCACGTAGCATAACGGTTTCAAGGTTTTTCCACCCTGTAACATGTATCAGAATATTCCTTTTTATGACCGAATAATATTCCATGGTATGGATACAGCCCATTTTGCTTATCCATTCATCAGTTGATAAACATGTTGGTTGTTTCCACCTGGGGGCTATTAAGAGTAAGATTGTTGGGGGCCCGTGGGTGGCTTAGTCAGTTAAGTGTCTGAATCTTGACTTCGGCTTGGGTCATGGTCTCACCACTGGTGAATTTGAGCCCTGTGAAGCCTACTTGACATTCTTTCTCTCCCTCTCTCTCTCTGTCCCTCCCCCTCCCCCACACACATGCTCTCTCTTTCTCTTCCTCTCTCTCAAAAATAAACATATAAACAAAAAAATATTTTAAGTTCAGTGTTAAAAAAATAACATTCTTATGAGCACTCAATGTGCAAGTACTTGTGTGAACACGTGTGTACAGTTCTCTTGGATATAACACTAGGAGGGAAATCGCTGAGTCATGTGGTAACTTGAATTTTTTAAGAAACAGCCAAACTGTTTTTGCACAGTGGCTCCACCATCTAACATTCCTACCAGGAATGCATAACGGTTCCAATTTTTCCACATCCTCGCCACCCCTTGTTATTTTCCATTTTACAAAATACATATTTGTATAGCCATCCTAGTGGTTGGGCAATGGTGTCTTCTTGTGGTTTTGATTTGTGTTTACCTGATGACCAATAATGTTGCACACCTTTTCATGTGCTTACTGGCCATTTGCATATTTTCTTTTGAACAATGCCTACACAAATCTTTTGCACACTTTTCATAGGGTTGTTTGTCTCTTTAGTATTGAATCAAAAGAATTCTCTGTGTATTCTGGATATTAGACCTTTGTGAGATATACTGCAGGTATTTTCTCCCATGCTGTGGGTTAAATTTTAACTTTCCTGATAGTGTACCTCGAAGCACTTTTTAAAAATGTTTGAGAAAGTCCAATTTATCTTTTCTTTTGTCACGTGTCCTTTTGGTGTCAGATCTAAAAAATACTGTTGCCAAATTTGAGGTCAAAAGCTTAACCCATATGTTTCATTTTAAGAGTGTTACAGTTTTTGCTCTGACATTTAGGCCTTTGCTCCATTAGGAGTTAATTTTGAATATGACATAAGGTAGGCGTCCAAATAGATACCCAGTTGTCCTGGCATCCTTTGTTGAAAACATTATTTTTTTCTACCATTAAATGGTATTGGTACCCTTGTTGATAATCAATTGACCATAGATGAATGCGTTTTATTTTTTTATTTAAAAAAAATTTTTTTAATGTTTTATTTATTTCTAGGAGAGAGAGAGAGAGACAGTGTGAGCAGGGGAAGGTCAGAGAGAGAGGGAGTCACAGACTCTGAAACAGGCTCCAGGCTCTGAGCTGGCAGTCAGCACAGAGCCCGACGCGGGGCTCGAACCCACGAACCGCGAGATCATGACCTGAGCTCAAGTCGGATGCTTAACCCACTGAGCCACCCAGGCACCCCTGCGTTTTCTTTTTTAAGTAGGCTCCATGTGCAGTGGGGGGCTTGAACTCATGACCCTGGGATCGAAAGTCAGATGCTCTACTAACTGGGCCAGCCAGGTGCCCTCTTAGATGAATGAGTTTATTTTTGGATTCTAAGTTCTATTCCATTGATCTATATGTCTATCCTTATGCAAGTACCGGACTGTTTTGAGTGTTGCAGCTTTGTGGCAATTTTGAAATCAGGAAGTACAAATCCTCCACCTTTGTTCTTTTTCGAGATTATTTTGGTTGGTCAGGATCCCATGAGTTTCCACAGGAATTTTAGGATCAGCTCATCCATTTTTGCAAAAAGAACCAAAAAGACAGTTGGAATTTTGACAGATACTATCTTGAACCTACAGATCAATTTGAGGAGTATCACAATTTTAACAATAAGTTTCCTGATCCATGAACAAGAAATAGGTTTCCATTCATTTAGGTCTTCTTTCATTTCTTTCAACAATATTTTGTAGTTTTCAGAAAATACATTTTACACTTCTGATGTGAAACCTAATCCTAAGTATTTTATTCTATGTGAAATTAGACAGAAGTTTAGGCTTAATGTAGTAAGCAAATTATTACAGGCTCAAGCTGGAATATAATGGAAAATGGCATTTCTGGCGATGATGGAGGTGTGCTGCCTGGATCTCTCTTCCAGAATTTGCCATTCATCTGTAAGGAATGCATTTATTTGACCTTCACCTTTAGATTTTGCTGCAGCCATGGTCATCCTCCAGTCAATGACTGAGCATGTATAGTGGTATTAGGACCTGGCCATTTCTCCCCATCATGAGACTCTTTTAATGCAACATTTTTTTTGCTTGAGAGCTCTACGTTAGGTTGAATGAGGCTTTGTGAGACTGGAGCCTCAATCTGACTCTCTCTTGTCCAAATTCTACTTCCTGTCCCTTTTCCTTTTACATTTGTATCGTAATCTAACATCTTTCTCTACCCACTTTGGCTTACTCCTCCTTTTACTCTTCACAGGCATACTTCCAATAAACCTTTGCGCTCCTAACTCTGTTTCATCATCTGCTTCCCGGAGAGAGCCTGACTGACACACAACATAAGCTACGTTTCCACGTTGGGTGAAAAAAAGGAAATAATAAAAGAATTTTCAGAGAAAAACAACCCCTGTTAAAATTTATCCTCTTTGGGATCTGATGCAGTTCCAGTCAGGACAACACTGTTCTAGATAATAAAAGTCAATTTAATTATTGTGTAGTTTGAAGGGTCACAGAATATGAGTATAAACAGGCACTTATCAGTGCCAACATGCTGCCAAATATGAACTGTAGACCAGAACCCAATACAAGTAAATGGCATAAGTTGTTCTGGGAAATGCATGCAGTTGACCCTTGAATAACATGGGTTTGAACTATGTAGGTCCACTTATATGTGGATTTTGTTCTTGATAAATACAGTACAGTGCTGTGATTGTATTTTCTCCTCCTTATGCTTTTCTTAATAACCTTCTCTTTTCTCTAGCTTTATTAGAAGAATACAGCATGTAATACACGTAAAATACAAAATATGCACTAATTGACTATTGATGTTATTGGTAAGGTGTCTGGTCAATAGTAGGCTATAAGTAGTTAAGTCTGGGGGAAGTCCAAAGTTGTATACAGATTTTTCAACTGTGCAGGGGGGTCAGCCTCCCTAATCCCCATGTTGTTCAGGGACCAACTATATTCTGTAAGCAAAAAGCCAGCCCTTCATTCAAATGATATTAGCCAGTGTGGCTTAGATCCACAAATTCAACACCTACCTGGCAAACATCTGGATGAAAAGTGAAAAAAGGACACCCATCCAGATATTTGGTGTAAGGCAGCCAAACACAAAGTTTGGAGAATTGAGAGGACCATCCAGTTAATTTGAGCCCAAAACGCTGTCACCTGTGATTTTTTTAAATTTTTTAAAGTTTATTTTTTAGAGAGAGAGCACACACACAAGCAGGGGAGAGGCAGAGAGAGAGGGAGACACAGAATCTGAAGCAGGATCCAGGCTCTGAGCTGTCAGCACAGAGGCTGACGTGGGGATCAAACTCACAACCTGAGCTGACGTCAGACGCTCAACCGACTGAGCCACCCAGGCACCCCTGTCACCTGAGATATTTAACTGACTTCTTGGGCTTCCTGAGGTAGAAAGAATCTACTTGTTTTCACTGTATAGAAGCAGAACTGAGGCCCAAAGGAAGCAAATGACTTGCCCAAGGTTACACGGTAAGCTAGTCATTAAGATTGGGACCAAAATCCTCTTTATTTGGTAGAGTTCCCTCCTTCTCAGTTTTTGTAGTCACCATACTTCAAATATCACTGATTCTAGCATATTCTTATCATGAGGGAGCTAAATTTATTAAAGCACATTCATCCAGTTTTTACCCTTCCCTCTGAGCTCCCAGGCAACGCAAAAGAAAGTCTTCTCTTTCCATCAGTAGGGATGATCTTTGATACTTGAGAGAGTAGAAATCCACTAGACGTTACATCAGTTAGGTTATTCAACAACAAAGCAAGAGAAGACCTTAAGCAACACCATCTGATTATGCAAGTTTACTGTTATGTAGAATTAATCAAATTCATCCTACAGGCTCATCTGCTGACACATTCATTCCTTGATACTGAAACTCCCTAACAAATTTCAACATGAAAATTGCTGTTGACTTCTTTTCCTAGTAATTTCTGCTTTTGTTAGAACTCTAAACTCCAGAAATTGGAAATGTGTTGGTTACTTACCTTCAATTTTCTAAAGTGTTTCATAGTCAGGCTTTCTGGCTGTAAAATGTCAATTCTCTGGCAAGGTAGGTCAGCTGCTGGAAGAACAGCAAATGTATTATTTTTATAGGAAAAAAAAGATGGCAGGTGCTGTAGAATTGGGTGCAATTAGATCTATTTCTCCCAAAGCACTAGCTTTGCTGATAATTGGATCTTTTGGTGACTCAGTAGCTGGCACGTTCTGTTAACCATTATTTAACTTATATCCCCAAAAGATGCCAGGGAATATAAGGCTCTGTTAAGTGCCAAGCTATTGACCAATTCTGGCTGCAGAAAATCCTATGACAAATGAAAGGATTTAGCTTGATTCCTCTTTCCTCTCTTTGTCACTCCCTTTTGATTGTTGTCTCTGAGCATGGTCCTGTGGTTTGAGATTGGCCCTGTCTTGAACTAGAGAAACTCAGACACCTTGGCAGGGTGACATATGCAGAGGATGGCAATGGCTACAGCTAATCAGGGCCATAGGAGTGTGTGAAGGCCCCAGAGATTTTATTTCTGTAGCTACTTTGGAGGAGGAAATGTTTTTCCTGGGGACGTTTAGGTTAGTATGTGCTCCTATGTCAGACTTTCCAATAGCAGAATAAGGTTTAAATGAATTTCAAAGGTAGTTCAGAAGAGGCAACTGTGTGTGTATGTTTGTGTTGGCAAGATATTACAAAAGCAATGTTCACTCCTATTTTTTAATTTGTTTTCTTTCTTTCTTTCTTTTTTCTTTTTTTTCTTGAGAGAGAGACAGCGTGAGCAGGGGAGGGTCAGAGAGAGAGGGAGATGCAGACTCTGAAACAGGCTCCAGGCTCTGAGCTGGCAGTCAGCACAGAGCCCGACGCGGGGCTCGAACCCACGAACCGCGCAATCATGACCTAAGCGAAAGTCGGACGCTTAACTGACTAAGCCACCCAGGCGCCCCTCTTTTTTCTTTTTTTAAAAATAGTTTATTGTCAAGTTGGTTTCCATACAACACCCAGTGCTCATCCCCACATGCCCATCACTCTCCCTTCTCTTTCCCCCCCACCCCCATCAGTCCTCAGTTTGCTCTCAGAAACCATGAGAGACTCTTGAATGCTGAGAACAAACTGTTCACTCCTTTTTTTTAAGCAACTGCCATGATCAAATCCTGGGCCAGACAAAGGGATTATAATACTTAATATGACAGAAAAGGCCTCTGACCCTAGAGAACTTACGATCCAGTGGGAAATAGAAACATATAAACAGGCTATTATAATTTACTGTACTGTGATGGATTCTAGGGGAGTGCTTAGAAAGGGAACCCAACCTGTACTTGGGGAATAATGAGACTTCTTAGGGGAAGTAATATCTAACTTAAGACCTAAGGAAAGTGAGAAGTGAGGGACAAAAACATGTACTCAGTAGGGGGAATGGCATAAGCAAAGCAGACCAAGAGAGTGAGAAAACATGGGGGCAGAAGGCTTGCTAGATGAGGGGTCTGAAAGAAGTTATGGATAGATAGAGTATAACATGTGAAGTAGAGAATGATAAAGATCTGAGGACCAGTTAATATTCTGAAGATAATTAAGACTTCAGGATCATAACATGCATAGGTATATTTCAAGGACACTATCTGTGCGTATTTACCATATGTGAAACCCTGCACTAGACACTCTGGGAGCTTGAATTTTTAACAGCTATTACAGCAGACATTTATTGAGTACCTAACACTATGAGCTAGGTGCTATAGTTATCCCCATTTGGCAGGTAAGAAAACTTTTGAATAAATGAGAGAGAAATATAGACAGACAGTAAGTCCCATGGACACTTAAAAGAAGAAAATGTCATAGGCCTTGAATGCTCAAAGGAGACAGAAGACCTGGATATGAAGATACAGGACGGGATGGTAAGGGGGAGGTCAGCTGGCTTTGCAACTATAGTCTTAGATAGACCATGTCTCCCAAAGGAGTGAGTGTGGCTACAGAAAAGCAGAGGCGGATAATGGAATCCTAGAAGATGCTCATGGTTTACCAGAGTGAAAAAGAGAAACTATCAAATGAGACCAAGAAGCAAATCAGAGGGAAATTAACCTACATTGTCCTGGAGCTTAAAAGAGGGAGGGATTTCAAGGGATGTGAGAATGGGTGCGTCAGCTAAACCCAAAGAAGGAAGTGTAACCTCTAACACTGTTTTACTTTTTCTTCTCATTCCGCCCTCCAATATACTACGTAATGAAGCAAATGTTGATAGTTTTCTTGCAATATATGAAAACTGAGATGCAAAAACACGATGTGTTGACAGGTATGAAGACAACTCTTTGATGCAGTCAAATCCTAGAGATGTGTCAACATTCCCGCAGCCAGAGATTTTTGGGCACGTCACCAGATCATTTCTTTGCAAAAGTATTTGATGTTTCAAAAATTACATTATTGATTTATATCACAAGAGGAAAGAAGAATCTGTTCTAACAATCTCATCTTCCCCTCCAATAACAGAGCCTTGTCCTTAGTAGGGAAACTCTGCCTCAGTGGCATAAGGTTAGGATTCATAAACTGGTCCAGTTTAAAGCCAAAGGTGCAACTGCTAGTTATATGTTTCATTGGAATTAGAACCTAGGAATATGAAGTTCTAAATTGTGCACTTTTTCCTCCTCTTAGTACAAACAAAGTTAAGAAGAAATTGCCCTTAAATGGCAGCTCTTTTGCCTTCATTTTTTCCCCCAAATGGTTAACATACCATTTAAGTTTCTGAAGGGCTGTGAAGTTTTGGGGATCAATTTCCAATATCATGAAGCATGACTGCTTGGACCAATGATCTTTCATGCCATATACTAAAACACAGAAACAGAGATCCAGAATATTACAGTTCAAGTTTGCTTCTTGCTTGATAAGCTATCATCTGTAGCTTGGGAAGCAATACCTTCTGTAAAGACTCTTATAAAATGTGGTGTGTCAAAATTTCTCCATAACTTTAATGTCTGTGCCCCTACACACATGCTTACTTAAATCCAGCCAGTACTTGCAAGGGTGAAGGGAATATACACACATTTCAACTAACTAAACGAATATAATTTTTGTTTTCAGATACTTACTTTGGCTTCACGTAAGCACAGTCTGATAAATAGATTTTCAATGCAAAAAAAAAAAAGTTCAAGATGCAGAATAGATGGGAACAAAGGGAGGCTAAAAGAATAAAAAGAAACCTAGAGAAGGTTGAAGCATTTTCTTTGTCTGACCTTCTACTTAGGTCCACTGGAAAAGGTCAAGTCTCTTTCTCTAGACAAAAGTGAATCTGATTTAAATGGTGATATTGGCAATCATGCTATTCAAATGATTCATTTCTTTTGTTGACTCCACTTTGTCTTCCAATCTTTATATAACTGAATAGCAAAAGAAAGCTCCTTAAACAATGAAAGCAACTTCAAACACACACACACACACACACACACACACACGGACTATTCATTTTTCTCTGCCCATCAGCTATAAGCTTCACAATAACGCTAGCTAGTCAGCTCTCAGAAATGCTGTATTAGCCTTAATGACGATTTGTGGGGGAAGGAAGAGAGTCTATGTCTACTTTCTAGCTTCCTCTTTCTATGGGAATGATGCAGAGGGGATGTTGTTTACGGGGGGTGGGGGGGCGGTACACAAGGAGGGTTAAGGGCAACAAGGTGTAATACATGTTTGGTGTGTTCTCAGATTCTCACATCAGGAATGGAGGGCTCATTACTCTAATTAGAGTCGTAGCTGCTGAAAGTTTCAAGCTGAGTTTTTCTCTGAAAATCACCGTCCTCCAAAGGGAATTTCCTTACCCAAGGATACTCTGACTGCCCAGGGACAGCCCAATCCAGTGCCTGGAGATGTTGGGTATAGGAAGCCAGGACCCCTTATGTTTATTGAGAACAATTCAAAAGGCCCATCCCAGCTCTAGAACTCTAGATCAAATCAGCTGAGGCCTCTGTTGCAACTGCATCTCAGTAGAACCTCTGTCTGCTATGTCCTGCTTCCTCCACTCCTTTTTGATGCTGTTCAGACAGCACTACCCAAGAAAACACCTGCACACAAATTTTCCTCCTCCAGTCTGTTTCTTGGGAAACTTGGCCTAAGACAGAAGGGGGAAGTAGAGATGTTGCTAGCCAGAAACAGAAGGTCTCTAAGGAGCTGGATGTTCCCTCTTTCTTCTGGGTTAGTGATAAAATACCAGATTCCTGGCCGACTACTTTCAGCCTAGGAGTTGCTGAGATTTCACCAGTACAAAGTGGGTTTCTGATCTAGTTATGCTTTGCTGCATCTAGTGTGACTCCATTGGGATGGATGAAATGCCCGTGATATTTTAACTGCATTGACTAATCAATTCAGTTAAAATGGTAGGCCCATTCAACTGTGTAGATAACAGCCAAGAGAAGTGAATAAAATTGGACTGGGGAATTTAAGAATAACGACTAAAGACTTATGTGACTCATAAATTCGGAGCTTCTTCCCTCAGTAGAGTGAGTGATTGAAGGGCTGATTACAGAGAAAAGCAATGCATTAGTGGAGGTGTTGAGACAGGGATTATTAATAGATAAGCTATTACTTTTGCATATAATAAATGATCCAGGATGACCAATAAGGGACAGGAATGTTTTGTGCCTCTGTTTGATCGTTTTTAAAACAAGGCTTTTTGATAAGTTCAGGGGATTACAACCTTCTCACAACCAAAGACTTAAAAAAATCCCTATTCTCACCCTCAGGAATACCATGGACTCCATGGTTAGAAATACTAAACCCACTATACAAACTGCTTTTTAGTAAGTAGTAATTTATTTTCTCATATGTAAGTGATGAACTATATAGGGATCTGTCAAGAAGAGGGTCTGATGAATGTGAGGTAACCAGTTAAACCACACTAAGCTCATAAAACTTCAGCCCAAAGCAAAGCCATCTGATGTTCTAGTTAGCCTGTGTAACTTTATTTTTGAGAAGCGAGTGTTTCCCATGGAAAACAGCTCCAGATATCGTATCATTTGCTTAGAAAGTCTATAGGAACCCCATGATATCGTAGTGGAAACCACTAGACTGGTTTTACTTTCAAAGTCCCTCTCAGGCCTCTTATTCTATGTTTTATGAAATTTCCAAATGATATCTTATTTTGGCAATTCATTTCTACCCATTTTTCAATTGTGAAAAGTCACATCTGATTCTGAACCTTCATAAATCCAAAAGTAATTTCCTTGTCAATTGAGAAGTGTCTAATTACAGGGGAGAATCAGAAGTATTATGACAACCTACAAGACAACTGGTATCAAGAAAGTCACAATGACCTCCACCTCTTATTCTCTCTCTCCCTCCCTCCCTCCCTCCCTTCCTTCCCTCCTTCCTTCCTTCTTTCCTTGTTTAAAAGTAGGTTCTATGTTGGGGCGCCCGGGTGGCTTAGTCGGTTAAGCGTCCGACTTTCGCTCAGGTCATGATCTCGCGGTTCGTGGGTTCGAGCCCCGCGTCGGGCTCTGTGCTGACTGCCAGCTCTGAGCCTGGAGCCTGTTTCAGAGTCTGTTACTCCCTCTCTCTATGACCCTCCCCTGCTCATGCTGTCTCTCTCTCTCTCCTAGAAATAAATAAAAATAAATAAATAAATAAATAAATAAAATAAAAACAAAAAGAGCTGTAAAAAAATCTTAAAAAAAAAAAAAAAAAAAGGTAGGTTCTATGCCCAACGTGGGGCTTGAACTCATGACCCTGAGATGAAGAGTTACATGCTCTATCGACTGAGCCAGCCAGGTGCCCTCTTCCACCTCTTATTCTAACTTACCATGGTAAATCACAGGCCACAGAAATCTAGGATCCATTATTCCAGCAATATAACCAATACCTTCCAGTGTGTGCATCCTGCTCGCCCCAAACAATTCTTTGCATACAGAATTGTATCTATCATCTGAATTCTATCTGCAATTCTATCTGGATTTCGTGGGTTTCTGTGTTTGTAAATGAAAAAAGAATGCCCTCATCCATTAGAGGCACACACAGTTTGAACAGACATGGAAAACATTTGGCCCTGGGCTCACAGGAAAGTGACGGCATAGATTATCTGTGCTTGTTGGCAGGGCTGGTGCAATTTACTGGCATGCCTGAGGAGTTTCTAACCAATATGCAAAGTGTCTCCATTTATGGACAAGATGGCTTTATCGTGCAGTAGCAGGGAGGCCTGGCTGAGAGGAACGCCAAAGCCTCCCTTCAAGCTGCCTAGCTCCACACTGCAAATCTCAGCCAGCGTATGGAAATTAGAATCTTATTTGATTCTAAATAACATTCCATTTTGGTGTGAGGAGAGTGGGAACACTCCGCATGATAAATAATGATGACATATTAATTACACTTTCTTGAAAAAATGGCTGAAGGTACAGAGGGACTACGGAAGAGCTTCTTGGACTACTTTAAATACAAGTCTACGATGATAAAACATACTGAAATGGAGAGTGCCTTTGGGGTCCCTCTGATTCTTGTTTGCCTGAATTCACCAAATGCTAACGGGCAAGGACTATTCAGTTTAGAAAGGCATCCAAAGCCGTGTTCAAAGACCAATGCAGTCAGATCACATATGCAGGGCTCTGCCATTTTGGAAGTCTCTCAACATTTATGCCTTGATTAATGGTTTTGCAGATTATGCAGAGGTGGTTCAGAAAGATTTTTGTGACTTTATAAGCAGCATCTCTGTTAAGTTGCTTCCTGTCTAGGTGTGCTGGCTTTCTGGAAGACTGTCACTATCATTTAGACTCTATGAATTTAGTAATCTATGGACTTAGGATGATTTACAGCCAACAGATTGTGATTGTGCTTGACAAACACCCAGGCTCCTTCCTTCCTTATTTATGTGATGCTTGGAGGGCAGCTTTCTTTATTCTCTTCTCAGGATTCAACCAGATAGCATCTCAGAGGCATTGGGGACCAGGCACCTTTTTATTCCATCACAGGTTCAGTAGGGGTGGGGGGGGGGAGTCAGGAAACAACCATGGTGTACTAAAAGGCACACGGGAGTGGGAGGGAGTTGGCAAAGGTGTGTTAGGAACAGTACTAACTTGCTCCCTGACTGAAGGCAATCACTTCACTCTCTAGGACATGGTTCTCCTGTTTCCAAAGTGACAGGCCCAGGGGCATGAGAAGAGAAGGATATTCCCTTTTCCTGAAAGTTTTTCATACATTAGACATGATGCAAATTCTTTAAGGTATTATCTCATTTGGTCTTCACAACTACCCTAGCAGGCAGACACTGGCATTCTTCCATTTTACAAAGGAAGAAGCTAAGGCTCAGGGAAACTTCTAGAAGGTACCTCTGGAACTCTCAAGGTAGTAAGAGGGTAGATACTTTGTATGCGTTGAATTTCCCTGTAAATTTTTCTTTGTATTGTAGATTCTGCTATTGAAATATAGTTGAGCGTAGTAATCTCAAAGATCCTGTCTCCAACATACCATAAAATATCCAGTCACAATAAGAAAATACTAAAAGGTAGGCATCTGCTGGGCCCTCTCACTAGGGAGCCTCAATTTCTCACATCAGTTTGAAGCAGTCCACGTTGTTCTTTTGTTATTACTGCAGAGACAGACATTCCTGAGCTTCTCACGCCTCACAGTGTTCTGACTTCTACACAGAAAGCCAGGTTGATCTGGACAATCACCTGGGTGAATTGCAAATGCAAAGGTGGAGTGGCTGGGTAAGCTTGTGCTTTATAGACTCAGTTGTCCTAGGCAGAGCAAAGCAGAAGTTCAGGGTGAAATTGGGACTGTCTTCAATTCTCTAAGTCACTTGACACATTGGTGAACTATTAGGTTTGCCCCACTTAGATGAGGCCTGGACAGTTTCCAGATCTCCAGCTAATTAGGCAGGCCCTACTGCCCTGTGGAAGTTTCCAGTACTGCATACTGTCATAAATATGAGTAAAGCACCCCATCTTGGCTGTGAAATCACTCGAAGTTACAGTTCAGTTTTATTTTAGCACTCCTTACCATCCATCTCTGTCTAAGTTTATTGCTACAGACAATGTAAAAAGAAAATCTCATAAAAGAATGAGATTTAAAGCCGCCCAATCAGCTCTAAAATGTTTTCCTGATCAATAAGCCTTTTTTGAAAAGAATTGGGCAAACAAAAGTACCCAACATTATAAGTCAGTTGGCACTAAAGCTGGAAATATGATCTGGAGCTCCATCAGAGTATTATTTCCTCCAAACAGGCAGCGGATTCTGCCATCAGGAGCACCATTGCCTTTGTGGCCCCCAAGCCCATCATGGTCCAGGGTTTCTTTGCCTGCTCTCTTTCCCAGGGCTCTGCACTCTCAGTAGAGGGGTAAAGAAAAAGAGTCTCCTCCTTGGGCTTTAGCAATAATCCCTTGGTGTTGGTGTTTTATAGCCTCTAGAAAAGTAAGACGTATTCCTTATTCCTCCAGCCAATATTTCTTGATAAGGAAATTTTGGGAAGCGGTGTATGTGTTCACCATATCTTGACTGCTATAATGGTTCACAGGTATATACATAGCAAAACTCATCAGATTGTAGAATTGAACTATGGGCGGTTTATTGTGTGTCAGTTATACCTGGATAAATCTGTTGAAATGTTTTTTGGATGCTTCCCCTGTGATAGACACTGTACTTGATGCTGAGAGTACATAGATAAAGAAGAGCCCACAGTTTGCATCCTATTTAGTTGAACCATATGAAGCCGCTGATTTTGTAAGAAATGAACAAATATTGGTAATTGTTTAACCTGACCTAAGTGAGCAGTTATATGTGCTGTACAGTCACCATGAGATAGGTGGTGTGAGTATTAATCCCATGTTATAGATGAGAAAATTGGGGTTCACACAGGTAAGGTGACTGGCCACAGGATACTTCCTCTGGAATTCCACATCTTAGCCATCCCTTATGTAGGTTGTCTGGCCTTTGTATGCTGAGAAAGCCAACTCATCCAGGGCTGGACCCAAAGACCATTGCTTAGAGATATAGAGAGTAAACTCTGGGTATGAGATTACTGATTACTGTGGTTCCTCTGTTTCAAGTACATATGGAGGTGCTACTCATGAGATAACTCTAAGGAGTCACTGGGCCCCAAGGACCAGTCCTGTTCTCCATGTTGACATAGGGCTCTTTGCTGAGCTAGTCTCTTATGCTTGGGATATGTCTGTAGATCCCAGGTGCTTGCTTCCATTTGTTGCCGCCTTACCTGTCTCTTGGTGCTTTACTTTCTAAAAATCACCTGTTTTTTCCCCTCTATTTCTAAATTTGATTGTTTTTATTTTTTTAGGTTTATTCATTTTTGAGAAAGAGAGAGAGAGTAGGGGAGGGGGAGAGAGAGGGAGAGAGAGAATCCCAAGAAGGCTCTGCACGGTCAGCATGCAGCCCGATGCAAGGCTTGAACTCACAAAATGTGAGACCATGCCTTGAGCCGAAACCAAGAGTCGGATACTTAACTGACTGAACCACCCAAGTGTCCCTTTCTCTCTAAATGAAATTCCTTGGCCTGTGACTTTCATTTTTCAATGGCTTAGTTATAGCTTTCCGACCCAATAGTGAATCTTATCCTCTAATTAGAAACAGTGTCTCCAAGATCAGGGACTAGAGGGCCCTCAGGGTACCACAGTATAATAATTTTTTGTTAAATATTTTTTTTTGTGTGTTCGTGAAATGATTCTTGCCATCAGTGGAGATTTATTTATTATCTATTATTGTTGATTTACTTTCTATAAAATGGTAACAATGATAGCCCCCTAATTTATGTAGTTGTTAGAAGTATTAAATGAAATAATCTGTGCAGACAATTTGGAACAGTACCTGTACGTGGTTAGCAGTCAAAAATATTAGCTATTATTATTACACACACAGCATTACATTAAATGGTCAGTCACAAGTGGAGGGTGGGGCAGGATTAAGGACAAAAGAGAGATGCATAACACAAAGCTACTGCCTGCAAAACGCTCATAGTCTATCATCTAATTTTAGTATAAGGGACAATATGATTATTAAAAAAAAATTGTAAAGCAAAATACGTTAGAGGAAAGGTGAAATTCCAAGTTAGGGAAGGGGAGTTGAGAAAAACTTCATGTAGAGTTGAAGTGGCCCCTGAAAGACAAATAGCTTTTCCCATGAGACATGGGGAGGAATGGAATGGAGATGGAGGGCAAAGGAAACCCTATGGGCAAAGGCACAGATGGGAAAGTGTTCCTGGGAGAAAGGCAACTGGGTGTGGCATCCCTGTAAAGCCATAGGTATCATAGGGTGGAAAGCTATAAATGTAGGAGAAGACCACACTTGAGTAGATTTTAGTGTGGAAGCATCACAAGTACTGGTCAAGATCACTTTTTCCATTCTAAGCCCAGGGTGCAGTGCAGCTGGGCGTTCATCCAACTTGTGATGAAACTGATTCAGGAGCTAACCATGATGGCCAACCCTAGAACTTGTTTCTTCTAGAACATCCCAATAGGATGGAATGAGAACACATCATCACTTGTGTGGCATTGCTGCCAGAGGTGCACAATGTGAAGCTAACAATGAAGAAACATTAGACAAACTCAAATAGAAGGTCATTCTATACAGTAGCTAGCTGGAAATATTCAGAAGTGTCAAGATCTAGAAAGTCAAAGAGGCTGAGAGGCTGTATAGAAAGGAGACTAGAAAGGCTTAACAACTAAATATAACACATGGTTATGAACTGGATCCCTTTATTCTAAAGGACAAGATGGGGGACACTTGGGGGGCTCAACTGGTTAAGCATCTGACTCTTGATTTGGGCTCAGGTCATGATCTCAAAGTTCATGAGTTCGAGCCCCACGTTGGGCTCCATGCTGACAGCACAGAGCCTGCTTGGGATTCTCTGTCTCCATCTCTCTCATCCTCCCCCACCCTCTCTCTTCCTCTTCCTCTCTCTCTCTCTCGTGCATGCACACAAAATAAATAAACAACAACAAAAAATAAAGGCCATGATTGGGACATGATTGGTGAAGCTTGGATGGGATCTAAGGATGAGATTATAATTATCTATCAACATTAACTCCGGGACTTAAAGGGTCACATTGTAGTTATATAGGAGAATGCCCTTGTTTATAGGAAATACCAAAATCAAAGTAATTCAATGGGGCATCAGGATGGCAACTTTCTCTCAAGTGATTCAGGGGAGAAAAATCCTCTGTGTACTTTATTGACTATATTTGAATCTTCTGTGTGCGTTTGAGATTGTTTCAAAAATATATATAAAATTACTAAAATGGGTTTCCCAAGGGGAACAGTAAGATTAAAATAAAGTTAGCAAGTTATCTTTCAACAAATGCTGTTGACTGGCTGCCATGGTTTCCTGGGGAGGCCCCTTAGATTGCCAGCCATCTGTGGGCAGCATGGGGCCCAGGAGGCCAGCATGGTAGAAGGTTGCAATACCTTTTGAGAGACCACCCAAAGACACGCAGTATCTGGGAATGGTCTTATGCTTCAGACCCTTTAGTCATATATTGTGAGCTTTGGTACCCCTCTCCTTGCTGTAAGAAGAACAGAGGGCAGAGAGAAATAAAAATGTGGCCCAATAATTGTATGCTAATTGACACACGGGCTGCTCTTCCTCTGTTTGTTAGAAACATTAACAAGGTATATTTATGTCCTACCTTATACACTTTGATAGGCCCTATGGAAACCTAGAAAATAATTTATCATGCCTCTCCTGTCTACCCCAGCCTAATCAGACACAAGCTCTGGATCAATGGCTGAAACGCGTAGAGACTGGCTACTTACGGTGAGATTTCAGCAGGCGAACTCCTCCTTCAGCATGGTTAGGGATCGCCTCTGTTGTCAAAACCTGCCACAGAAGAAATCAAGTTGAGAACATTCAGTCCCCAACCCATATCCCAATTCCTGCCGCAGTCTCAGCCGCCACGGCCATTACCGCAACTACAACCTGCTACCCAAACGGTGACAGCCTCTTTCTAAAAAGCCCAAGTGATGTGCTGCCTTGACCAGTTGGCTGAATTACCTCCTGACATCCAGCCCTTGTAGGTCCAAGGGCCAATAATTAAATCCCTCAGCCATTTGCCTGTTTAGAACTTTGAATAAGTTATGCTAACATCTAACTGCCCTTATTGTATGCCAGGTACCATGCCACGTGCCTTACATACATTAGTTCATTTGATTGTCATAGTTGCTGGGTGCTACTTTTAGTCTTAATTTTATGGCTGAAGATGCTGAGATTTTGGACAAGGAAAGTTGCTTGCTCAAGGTCACACATTTCTGAAGTTGCCGAGCTGGGATTTGATCCCAGGTCGATTCGACCCCAGAGTCGATCCCTTGGCCACTTTGCTGTACCTACCCTCTGGGCCATTTGGTCTTATCAGCTGAATTGTATACAGATCCCAACACCCCAGGCTTGCTCAGACATTAAGTAGTGAGACCTTGAGCAAATTACTTCAAGTGTCTGGCCTCATCGTTCTCACCTGTAAAACGGGGATAACATTACTTCCGTCAAGGGTGGTAGCAAGAATGAAATGGGTTCAGGTACAGAAAGTGCATTTAGAACAACACCTGGCATGGTAAGTGCCGAGTACCTAATGGCTAGTATTATTATATAAATCAGAATGTGCCACGGGGAATGCTAGGGGTCTCCTGAAACAGTGTCCAGATGATGCTAGTCTATCCGTTGGTTATCTCAATGGGCAGAGATTGCTTTATGCTCTGAAGTGAGGTCTGATAAATTTAGAAGTTCTGCTCTCGTCACTATCTCCCATAAAAATAGGGGAACTTAGTTTTTCTCTGTAAATCATTTCACACACAAGTATTAGGGAGAAACTACCGGTTTCAGCACTGTACTAAGAGTGAGACCATTACAAAAGAAGTGTGAAATACGAGCCCTGCCTCCAAGGAGCCAACAACCCAGTGGAAGGGATTAGCATAGGAGAAATAATCGTCAGGAATGCTAGGGAGGGCATAATTAAGTGCTCAGTAGTATGGTACTGATTTGAAGAGGCGTTAGAATTCAACAGCAAAAAAGAAGCATGAATTGGAATCAATATTCACATCTAAGCCAATTGAAGAGGACAGATGTCATCGAGTCACTTCCCTGTGCTTCTCAGCAATCTTCTACTCCCTCTCAGGACTGTTTCCCAGCCCCATGTTATTTTTCCTCATAGCATTTGCTGTGATTTGACATCTGATTTGATCATGTGTATTTCCTTGTTTTCTATCTCCTCTCTCTCTCCCACTGGATTGTTAGCTCCTTGATAGCAGGAACTTTGTTGTCTACGTTGTTGAATCTTCAGGCCCTACAGAGTACCTAGCTCGATGAATATTCTTTTGGACAAAGGAATGAACTTTTCCCAGACCTGCTCTCTCTAGCTTTCTCCTTTTTTTTTTTTTTTTTTCCTGAGGCCAAGGATCCTCCCAGTGCTGAAACCATAGTGAGCTGCTACAGATAATTATAATAGTTACTGTTTATTGAGCCTAGCTATGTAATGCGGTCCACGCCAATCATCCCACGAAGAATGTTATTCTTCCCAGCTTCTCAATGCAGCAACTGAAGCCTTAAGACATTATATAACTTGTCCAGGGCCACACACCTACGAAGTAACAGAGGTCCAATGAGGGGTGACTGTATACCTTACGCTTTCTGGCTTCAGTCTTATGACAAACTCTACCGGTATTGGGACATGCCCAGAATTAGAGGCAGAGAAGTAGAATCCTAAAGAGGTGGGAGCGAAGGAAGGGTGGCTGAGAATTGGTAGGTAGGTGTTTGGGGTTGAACTGTGCTTCTCCATTCATATGTTGAAGTCCTAACCCCAAGTCAGGAGTTAAGTTGAAGTCAGAATGTTGCCTTATGTGCAGAGTTTTTACAGATAAAATTACTATGATGAGGTCATACAGCAGTAAGGTGGGACCTAAATCCGATGTGACTGGTATCCTTATAAAAAGGAGAAATTTGGACATAGACACACACATAGGGAGGGTGTCATGGGAAGATGAAGGCTGATTGGGGTGATTGCCAGCAAACTGCCACAGACTAGGAGAGAGCTGTGGAATCGAGTTCTCCCTTGCAGACCTCAGAAGGTACTCACCCTGCCCATACATGAATACATTTCCATGGGTTAAGCTGCCCAAATTTGTTGTGTTTCGTTATGGCAGCCCTAGCAAATGAATTTATTTTGAGTAGGCAACGAGTAGACTGAGAGAGAGCAAAAACCTTATAGCTCCTGGTGAGGGGTCTTGATGATATTTCATCCTAGACTCTTCTACCTTCACCCACAACCCAATCTGGCATTCTGAAGATGTAGCTTCCTTTTGGCAAGACCCCATCAAGGCTTTCTGTAGGAAGCAGTTTTTTCCTAGGAGAGGAAAGTGAGATTCCTGATTATTCTTGCTAAGACTGATGTCCAGGACCATGAAATGGACCATAGTGCATGGGAACTGCCACTTAGGGATCCCTACAAAAAAGTCTGCAGAGTCTTCACAGACCATAGCCTCTTCAAGGCCAATAGTGCTCTGAATTAGCCCAGATCTGCCTATGTGCTTGAACTTCAGAAAACCCCAGGGAGCTAGATCCCTCACACATCATATGTTGGTGGCCCTGCTTCATAGAACAAGTTAGAAACAGGACACTTAAGAAACACCCCTAATATCTGAAGTCTCGGGTGCAGGCTATTGATTTCATTGTCCTTCAACCCTCTGGCACTGGGCTGATAGTATATTACCGGTAATGAAGAGAATCCTGCCAGGAATTGTTAAATAGTTGGAAGTCACTAGAATAGATTTTTTCACAGTGGAAATGAGGGATTAAGACTTATTTCATAAAGAATGGCAAGGGGACACCTGGGTGGCTCAGTCGGTTAAGCGTCCGACTTCAGCTCAGGTCATGATCTCACGGTTTGTGGGTTCGAGCCCCACGTCGGGCTCTGTGCTGACAGCTAGCTCAAAGCCTGGAGACTGTCTTCAGATTCTGTGTCTCCCTCTCTCTCTGACCCTCCCCTGCTCACGCTGTTTCTCTCTCTCTCAACAATAAATAAAATATTTTTAAAAAATTAAAAAATAAAAGAATGGCAAGAAAAAAAGTTCACGCCCATCCCAGGCCCAATATCCATTCCGTCAAACCTGCTCAGGGATCTTCAGCAAGGTGGAGTCTCTTCCAAGCCCAAGTGATTTTTGTCCTGACAAAAGGAGCCTTTCCTCATGAGTGGGCTTAGCGTTTGATTTCTCTAACACAGGAGTTAGCAAACTTCTTTTTGTAAAGGACCAGAGGGTGAATAATTTAGGCTTTGACAGCCATCTCTGCTACAAAAACTCAGTCGTGCTATTGTTGTGTGAACGTGGCCATAGAACATCCAGAAACGGATGGCTATGGCTGGGTGCCAATAAAACTTTATTTAAAAAAATAGCTAGTGGCCAGATTTGGACTCTGGACTATAATTTGCTGACCTCTGGTATGTAGCATAAAATGACTAGAACTTTGCTGCCTGTGGCCCTTTGGGGTCCAGATCTTTCCTGGGAAATGTCATTGTAGGGTCCACATTTTATTTTTTCATCACTATCATGAACCAGAAGAAAGAAACAAATTGACCTATCTCATTATTCCATTTAGGGCTCCATATTGCCAACACTGAACTAAAGTGAAGCTCACCTGTGACCCTTTAATTGCCTCCACTAGACTGTATCAGCCCGTAAGTTTTGCAAAAAACAAGGAAGAAATTGCCCTGTGGGGTGTCTCCTTCGGTGATGAAATGGCATTCACAGAAATAGACTCTGTGTCTGAAGCTCCAGCTTTTTGTCCCTGCCTCTGCCCCCAACAAACCCAGCGGCTCCTCACAATTGCTTCCTCTTTTTGGCGTGACACTTTTTCTCTACCTCATCTACGGGATTGCCCGGGGAATATACGAAGAAGGCCACAAAAAAGAGCAGTGAAGGTATTTTGTACAAGGCTCCATCGTCACAGATCTAGCTCTCCAAGGAGGCTAAGATGGTGAGAGGGATGCTCTTCTGCATAGACGGAAATGTTACACCTGAAACAGAACACTGGGCCCGAGTCGTAGAGACTAGGGCAGGAGAGGACAAAGGGCCGTGCGTGTTGCGGAGCAGCTTCTAGTCTTTCCAGTAGGCACGTGGGTATCATGTCACTTACATCTAAATTAATTCCTTTCGCTTCTGCTTGTTTCCCAGCAAGTTTATTGCAAAGAGCAGGTGCTCATCATTGAATTTCCTTGCTGATTTCCCCCCCAATCTATTAAATCAGCACCAAACAGAATTCTCTGACACTGGACCAAGTGATTTATTTATCTATAGTTATCTAGTGCATCTGGCTTTGATAGGCTTCATTTGTATGTGTCAAAAATACGGCACCCGTTAAAAGTTTGATTTCATTGCAAAAAAGGGAAAAAAAATAGCTGTATAGGGGAACGTGGATGGGAATGAAGAAGAGCAGCTCTCTGACAAGTTTAATGTCAGTGCTTTTTAAAAACGCATCAAAATATGTATGATCTGAGCATGGACTAAGAGGCCTGACTTCCTTTCTTTCTTTTTTTTTAAAGCTTCTTTTTTTAATTTTTATTTATTTATTTTTAATATAATTTATTGTCAAATTAGCTTCCATACAACACCCAGGGCTCATCCCCACAAGTGCCCTCCTCCATGCCCATCACCCACTTTCCCCTCTCCCCCAGCCCCCATCAACCCTCAGTTTGTTCTCTGTATTTAAGAATCTCTTATGGGGGGCGCCTGGGTGGCTTAGTCGGTTAAGCGTCCGACTTTCGCTTAGGTCATGATCTCGCGGTTCGTGGGTTCGAGCCCCGCGTCGGGCTCTGTGCTGACTGCCGGCTCAGAGCCTGAAGCCTGTTTCAATCTGTGACTCCCTCTCTCTCTCTGACCCTCTCCTGCTCACGCTGTCTCTCTCTCTCTCCTAGAAATAAATAAAACATTAAAAAAAAAGACTCTCTTATGGTTTGCTTCCCTCCCTCTCTGTATGTAACTATTTTTTCCCCTTCCCTTCTCCCATGATCTTCTGCTAAGTTTCTCAAGATCCAGGTATGAGTGAAAATATATGGTATCTGTCTTTCTCTGACTTATTTCACTTAGCATAATACCTTCCAGTTCCATCCACGTTGCTGCAAATGGCCAGATTTCATTCTTTCCCATTGCCATGTAGTATTCCATTGTATATATAGACCGCATCTTTTTGATCCATTCATCGGTTGATGGACATTTAGGCTGTTTCCATAATTTGACTATTGTTGAAATGCTGCTATGAACATTGGGGTACATGTGCCCCTATGCATCAGCACTCCTGTATCCCTTGGGTAAATTTCTAGCAGTGCTATTGCTGGGTCAGAGGGGAGTTCTACTGTTAAGTTTTTGAGGAACCTCCACACTGTTTTCCAGAGGGGCTGCACCAGTTTGCATTCCCACCAACAGTGTAGGAGGGTTCCTGTTTCTCCACATCCTCACCAGCATCTAGAGTCTCCTGATTTGTTCATTTTAGCCACTCTGACCGGTGTGAGGTGGTATCTCAGTGTGGCTTTGATTTGTATTTCCCTGATGATGAGTGACATTGAGCATCATTTCATGTGTCTGTTGCCATCTGGATGTCTTCTTTGGACAAGTGTCTATTCATGTCTTCTGCCCATTTCTTCACTGGATTATTTGTTTCTCGGGTGTGGAGTTTGGTGAGCTCTTTATAGATTTTAAATATTAGCCCTTTATCCGATGTCATTTGAAAATATCTTTTCCCATTCCATCTGTTGCCTTTTAGTTTTGTTCATTGTTTCCTTTGCAGTGCAGAAGCAAAAAAAAAAAAGCTTTTTTTAACGTTTATTTATTTACTTTTGGGGGGGAGGGAGAGAGAAGAGAGAGAATTCCAAGCAGGCTCCACACTGACAGCACAGAGCCCGATGTGGGGCTCAAACCCACAAACTATGAGATCGTGACCTGAGCCAAAACCAAGAGTTGGACACTTAACCAACTGAGCCACCCAGGTGCCCCAAGAGGCCTGACTTTCATAAATCTTTATAGGGAACTCTTGTTTGGGTTTAAGGCTGAGGTGGGAGATTTGGTGTTGGGGAAAGAACAGTGGGACCGGAAAAACTGACTTGAGTCCAGGCTCTGCCACCAACTTGCTGTGTGATCTTTGCTAAACTAGTCATTTTTGACCTCTGTCTTCTCACTTGTAAAATGGAGAGATTTAATCTGTTGTACTCTAAGACTTTTTCCCCCCCACTTTCTACGAATTAAGAATTCAGTCTCCATGATGCATAAACCCATAGGGCCTACTGTGAATCTCAACCTTTGCTCAGGAAACATGTATTGAGATGCTACTGTGCACTAGGCAAAGACAACAGACAAAGACAGCTTCAGCCCCTTCACCTCCTAGATCCCAGGGAGCAGACACGGTCTCTCTCCTTCCTCCCTCCCATCAGAGAAGTAGAAGCACTGTGATATGACCATTGCTCAGTTACTATTTTAGCCAATTTTTTTCAATAGTACAAATTTTGTCCAAGTCTTAAGGTAACATTTACCTGACCTAGAAACAGTTTTTGTGGTGGCAATGAACATATAGTTTGAGTATGCATGTGGAAGATGGTTTTTGACTTAAAGATTATTGGAGGCTGGAGTTTCCAGTTTGGGCAAGAGTTGCCAAGCCTTTAGACTTTGTCTGCTCAGACTTTGTCTAGTTAACCCTGCAACCTCACCAGAGGCCTCAGGCCCAACTGGCCCAACCTAGGGGCTGGGCCACCAGGGGCAGGACAGGCAGTAAATTTTCCTGGAAAGAGGAGAGTAGCTCGACAATGCTCTCCAGAAAAACACAGCCCAGAACTCTAGCTCAGAGCATAGGGTGTGAAAGAAATGGACAGGATCACACAAAAGTGTCCAAAAAGGCTAGACTGACGGGGAGGAACAGGAGAAGGATGGGAAGAAGGAAAGCTTGGGACGTTTCCTGGGCTCACGGCCACTGAAGGAGGTAAATGAATAAACGGCCAATTGGAATACATGCCTGAACTTGTTGAGGAGAATGTTCTAGGTCTGCTTCATGTACTGCTGTTTCCCCCGGTTGAGTACGTGACCTGATGCAAGAGATTGCTGTAGACCAGATGGTGGCTTGGAGAAAGAAGGAAGTGTAGGAATCTGAGACATTAGGGAGAGAGATTATACCACATTTTGTGATGGATTGGAGCTAAGGGAAGAGCCCAGAATCAAGAATGACCTTTGGCCTTCTGACTTGGGCAACTATGTGGACAGTGATATTCATTCACTAAGAGGGGCCTCGGGAGTTTGAGCCAAGTACAGAGACTGCTGAATCAGGATTGAGAGCCTCGTAGGGCATGGCGCTGGCCAAAGTTGCTGACTGTCATACTGATCTTTCTGATTCTAGCTTTGTTTCTGTCCCAGGATGTCTGGGTCATCATCACATCTCAGTTTCACCTCCTGAGAAAGAATTTGGGTCTTTTTGAAGAGGAAGTTGAATCTGAGAATGGTCTGCAGTCTGACACAGAGAGGGTTAAACCAGATGCGTGTGCAGTAAGTAGTGTCTAGTCTCTGTCTTCAGGAATTCCAGGGCTTGAGTAATGTCCTGAGGTTTCTAAAGGGATAAAAGAGAAAATCTACTTGGGGATAGTTCACCTAATTTCAGTTTGGTAGTCCAGCTCACAGATGTGGGTATAGGGTTTGCCTTTCATCTACAAAGCCCTACCTCATCTGCCACTCTCCTAAAAGTTCCTTTCTAGCACCATTATGGCAATTAAGTTCAGGCAGAATGAAGCTACATCAGGTAGCAAGATGAAAAATGAGCACATTACCAGAGAAAAGTGCTTTTGTCTGGAATTTCTTCTTGGCGGTTTCCTTAGGGACCTAAGTTTGGGATTTTGCTAGTTGAAACTGTTTGGCCGTAGCACAATATTCGGTATGCATTCATGTATATGTGGGGCAGGGAAGCTTTCTTGGCACATTTTGGTCTAGAAGTTTTAGTAATACAATTTAAATTGGGAAGTTGGTACAAAGGCAACCTTCATGAGGGGGTCAAGTATGGAAAGAGCACTAGACAGGGAGTCTGAAGACCTTTCTTCTAGCTGTAGCTTTATTGTTAACTAGCTATCTGACCCTAAGCAAGATCCTTACATTCGATAGATCTGTCACTTTTCCCAAGCTATAAAATAAGAAAATTGGACTTAATATCTGTCCCTTTCAGCTCTGCTGTTCTGAGGGAAATGAATGAGGAATAAAGCCACTGTGACACAACTACTATGAAATGGACTGAGAGTAAATAGCCACTCCGGTCAACAGCTTTTCTGCAGGGCTCTTTGAAAAGGCAGTAACTGGTAGATGAAAAGCAAATTAAACCAGCTTATTATTTTCATTAATTGTGTCCCTATCCTAGAAATTAATCTGATGCCTTTCTCCCAAAGGAGCCAAATTGCAGTTCTGAGAAGTAAAAAGCCTCATGTTCTTTTGAGAGAACACCAGTTGGCCGTAGGTTAGCCCAAGAGTGCTTGGCTTGGGGGCCTCTCCTAAAGCCCAAGGTGGTTTCAGACTGGGAGTATGGTTCCCGTACTGAAAGTCAGGTGAGGGCTGTGGAGGTCCCTGCCCCCAACACATTATCCCTGAGTGCTCTTTTCCCCTCCCCCTAAATAAAACAGCATGCCCCCATAATGCACCAGGGAACTGGGTGGGGGAGCTTCTCAAAACAGGAAGCACAGCCCTTTTCCAATTTCTTAAGGAAGCTGAAGCAGCTAACACCTCTGCAGTTTGGCGAGTGGTTGTAGCAACTCATCACCTTGAGTTCAATCTACTTGAAATGTGTGGGAGTCCACATCACCTCTGGACACTGAGGCTGTCTGTCGCTGTCAACCCAGAGCTGACAGAACGAGCACAATCAAGTCCTGTTCTCTTAAAGGCAGAGGGCCAATGGTATAAATCCAAACATGTGGGATGGAAGACTTTAAAGTGCTTAATAAATGGGCCCAGATGTTGGGCTTAAGCCCCCAAAGTGCCCCTTCTTGGTATCCTTTGGAAACGGATCCATTTCCTGACAGTAGTATTCATGGTCTGTGTGGACCGCAGCCATGCAAGAGAAAGAGCATGTGTGTTCACACCTGGTCTGTGTCCTCCACCAGCACCTCCTGAGCCACAACACAATTCCTTGTCTCAGATTTACCAAGTCAGTCACAAGAGTCCCAAAAGATCTTTCTGACCCCGCCCCATTGTGTAGTTAAAGAAACAGAGGGACAGAGTCTCAACAGTTGGGCCAGGGATATCCTTCAGGTCACAGGAAATACATGGCAAAATTAAAACTCAAAAGCAGAATTCCTATGACGAATAAGCAACCATAGCTCCTTTCCCCACTGGCGATTCTCAACTGGAGGCAGCACTGCCTCCCCACTACCACTGAGGGGCATCTGGAAATATGTGTAGGTATTTCGGATTGTCAGAGTGACTCAGGGTAGGGGTGCTACTGGCATTAATACTCAGGGACCTGCAGCGCGTCAGACAATCCCACATGACAAAATGCCAACGTATCCTTTTGAGAATCACTGCAGGCTGTGTCCAGTTAGAAAAAAGCACAGAAGAGGGGCGCCTGGGTGGCTTAGTCAGTTAAGCGTCCGACTTTCGCTTAGGTCATGATCTCGCGGTTTGTGGGTTCGAGCCCCGCGTCGGGCTCTGTGCTGACTGCCAGCTCAGAGCCTGGAGCCTGTTTCAGAGTCTGTGACTCCCTCTCTCTCTGACCCTCCCCTGCTCACGCTGTCTCTCTCTCTCTCTCCTAGAAATAAATAAAACATTAAAAAAATTTAAAAAATAAAATTAAAAAAAAAGAAAAAAGCACAGAAGAATACAGAGTCATGGCTTCACCTTGTCTCCTCCTTGGGAGAAAGCATGAAGGAGGTAACATTAGACACCTTGCTTCCAGTTCTAGCTCTGGTATCACATCATTGTGTGGCTTAACACGAGCCTTCCTCCCCAGACCTCAGTTACGTCCTCTGTAAAACAGAGGTTTTGCTCAGGTAGTCGTCAAGAACTCTTCCCAACGTTCTGGGCCTTCTTTCAGAGTACGGTCCGCCTGGGCAGCAGCTTGTTAAGAACATGGATTCCTGGACCCCACCACACACTTGCTAAATCAGAATGTGTGACAAGGGGACACTGGGGTCTGGGGTCTTCCCTCCCCGCCATGATATGGAAGTGGAGTAAGTTTGAGGACTCGGGGGGGCTGGGGTTATAAACAGTGAAGTTGCACTGGGCCAGGAGGCACTTCCAGTGTGCAGAGATCATTCGCGCCTCCCGTTCAGGGCTACGACAGCAGTTGAGTGACTGTAGGTGTCCTCACTGAAGCCCCCACACAGAGCTCGGGGCCTTTTGCAGGCTCCCTGCCGGATTGTTGAGGCTTTTGAGCAGGGGGACAGTCAGCTCAGGGGTCGGCCCTGGTGGAGGCAAAGGATCTCAGAGAGAGCAGCCTGACTTTTTAAGACTGTAGGTTTATACCTCAAGACAGTTGAGAGGAGGCAGCCATGCCCGTTAGAGCTGCTCTGACTGGGCTACAACTCAGGCGCCATGTTCTGATTCCCACCTCACTCAGTCTCGGCACCCCCTCTGCAGCCTGTCTCCTCACCCGGCAACTGTCTCCCCCACTCCCGCACGGTGGATGGAGCCTGCAACAAACACACCATGTACAACACACCCCGGATAAAGGGACGGCTTCTCCCTGCTGGCCCGTGGAGTGCTTTGCTCTTCCATCCAACGACCCAAAGCTGAAGGCCTCCATCAGTGCTCAAAGCCAAAAGGCTAAGACCTGGAATTCACCTTTGACTAGTTTGATGGAGGAAAGAGCTTGGAAATACAGGGTCAAAAAGGCTGCTTTTATTCACCACGGGAAAGATGCAAGAGCTGTGTTCCAAGGAATCTCTGAAGATTTATTACCTGGCATTCTAGATGACCTTCAGGCTGACAGGCCATCGGTAATCACCCTCCTAAATAATGCAAAACCTGTTGGCCAGAGTTTCTCTAGGGAGTCTCAGGGATTTCACGTCCCCTCAAGAGAATGGAGGAAAAGGAGTTAATTGCCAAACATAACTGAGTGTCCCAATTTAGGATATGCCCCCTGTCCTACAGAGAGCCATCTTTCTGAGCTTATTTTATGCAAAGTCATGAAATGTAAGTTGGGGGGGGATTATAAATAAAATGTCAAATGTCAAATTTCCGCCATACCTCTCCCGTGACATTTCATGGGAATGAACAGTGGTTTCCTTTCTGCTGCCCTCCCCCAAAGAGACAAAACTCGGCATTAAAGTAGTGTTTACATATCCTTCACTGAGGGCACCAGGTTCTGCGCCGAGAAAATGTCAAGGTATACGCATGTCCATCACGCAGCAGTTGGATGCGAAGATTTAATTGCAGATCATTAATTTACTTAGAGTAAAAAATAAGTCAAAACAAAAGCCAAAAGACAATGCTTTGTCAGTGAGGTAGGGCCCACTTTACACCTGTTGGAAAGCTTGTTAGTTATTAATCTGCCCTGACAGGAAGAAAGCATGTTTGTACCTGACAGAGTTGATGAATGCGGCGAACACCGGCCCTACATTTTAAAATCAATATGGAATGTTTTTCAGAGCAAACCCGGATCAAGCCAGCATACCAAACATAAATGGCTAACACCCGGCATGGGGACTAATTGTTTAAATGAGTTCTAGGGGACAAATCAAAATCACAAGAAGGAAAGATAGAAGGAGACAAGGCTGACCAAAGGAAAATGGGGTCAGCTTGGATCAAGGAAACTTTTCACTAATAAAAAGGATCTTTGGGATGTGAAAGGGACTGGTCATGGCAGAGGGCAGTAAAATGCAGACAATAAATGAGCAGGCATTCAGTGGGAAATTTTTATAGCTTGTGTGCAATGTGGAGCTAAAAGTGTGAACTCTGAATCAGAATCACACGCAGCTCCAGTGCAGAAATATTGCAACCGCAGCTTATAATTTGCCTGGATCCATTTATCCATTCAACCAGCATTTATAACGAATTCCGGAGAGTCACTGGTGAACAGAACAGCAGCCCTGCCCTTGAAGGCTTCACAGCAGAGTAAGTCAGAGATACAGATGAAAACTTAGAGTATCGTGCAAAAGGTACTGTGGCTGAGAAGGGCCCGGAGGGGAGGGAGGGGCACAGAGCAGGGAGATGAAGGGTGACCTGGCAGCAGGAGAATCCGGGCAAGCTTTCCTGCAGGGAGATCGTGTGGTCCAGCTGGCCTGAGTTCATATCCAGCGTGTACCACTTACGAGTTGCCTATGACTTTGAGCAAATGACTAATTGCTATGGGCCCCACATATCAAAACGTAAAAGAAGAAATATCCTCCGTGTAGCAGGAACCTACCTCATAGGGGTGTGGCGATTAAGTGAACAATCCACCGAAAGTGCTCAGCATGGTCTCTGTCATCCAAGAGGGCTTTGGAAAAGAAAAGAGTATGTATTTATTCATTTCCTTCTTTTTAAAGCATTGGGTGCTATAGACAGGAAGGCAGTATTCGTCTAATGCAAACGTTCTCGGGTTTCTGCCATCCTATTCCCGTAAGGAGATAAAAAGGGAATGATTTTTCCAGAAGTCTTTCTTGTACTGAATTTGCTCTGCGACTACTATTGACATCTGCTGCTCTTTGCTGTACTGAAGCTGACAACTCCACCTGAACCTTCGAGAAAGCTGGGGATTAAACATGTGCATCTGTGCACACACACATAAGCAAATGCTATATGCACGTGCATGTACACACATGCTATATGCACACACACACATACACATCTCCCATGTACCAGGCTTTGGATTATGTCCTTTCACATATTTTTTAAAGTTTATTTATTTATTTTGAGGGGGGCAGGGAGGGGCAGAGAGAGAGGGAGAGAGAGAATCCCAAGTGGGCTCCACACTGTCACTTCAGAGTCCCACTCAGGGCTCGAACTCATGAACCATGAGATCACAACCTGAGCAGAAGCCAAGAGTCAGACACTTAACCAACTGAGCCACCCAGGTGCCCCATGAGCTAATTCTTTATAATAAATCGTATGCATGCACCTGTGTGCACATGCACACACACACATAATCTCATTGGCTCCGTTTCTCTGGAGAACCCTGACTAATACACCTGCTTAAGTTTACACTGCTAGAAAATGGCAGAGCTGAAATTCTCATCTGAGTTTATTTTTGAGAGAGAGAGAGAGAGAGAGAGAGTGTGCATGAGCAGGGGAGGGGCAGAGAGAAGGGGGGACAGAGGATCCAAAGCAGGCTCTGTGCTGACATTGGGGGGCTCAAACCAATAAACTGTGAATCATGACCTGAGTCAAAGTCAGATGCTCAACTGACTGAGCCACCCAGGCACCCCAAAGGGCTAATGTCCTTTTTAGACACAAGACAAAGTCCGAATGCTTTCAGTTCTAGGTATTAGAAGTCTTCTTTAAGCATGAAAATCTCAATCATTTGCACGTCAAAACAGGAACACTGGAATCATATGCTTAAACCCTGTTGTCATTAAATAGAGAAGGCTTTGGGTTGCTTTTAACCAATGTGAACTATATCGTTACCATCAAAAAGCAAAGTAAATAAAACTGCATTTGTTGAGCAACCACTATGTACTTGGCTCTATCGCCATGATTAATTTTATATTTCAACTTGACTAGGCCCAAGGTGCCCAGATATTTGACCAAATATTCTGAGCATTTGGGAGGGTGTTTTGGATGAAAGTAACATTTAAGTTGGTGGACTCTGAGTAAAGCAGGTTTCCGTCCCTAATAAGGGTGAGCCTCACCCAACCAGCTGAAGTCCTCAGTAGAACAAAAAGACAGACAACGCACCCTCCCCCCACCCTGGTAAGAAAGAATCCTCTAGCTGACAGCCTATGAACTTCGTCTGCATCGGTGGCATTCCTGGGTCTCCAGCCGGCCAGCCCACACAGTGGACTTGGACTTAGCCATCTCCATAACTACACAAGCCAGTTCCTTCTAACAAATCCCTTTCTTTACGTATGTACATCCTATTGATTGTTTTTCTCTGGTGAATTCTGACTAATACAGTCACATATTTTATTTTATTCTTTAAAAATGTCTTTGAGATTGCAGTATTATTATGCACAGACCTCACAGACAAAACGGTGAAGCACAGAGTTAACCCATGCATCTCCCCTGCCCAGGCCTATTCAAGATCCCTGTTTAAATTCCTCGTTTGCCCAGAGCAAAATGTTACCAGGGGCTTAGAAACATTACCGTAATACAACTGTTACTAGTGCTCCCAGGTTGTAGCCACATCCAGCCCAAGCCCTAACACTCTTTGAAGGACACCGCATGGCAAAGACAATATGAATCAGGCTATGGGATGCAAAAAGAACCATCAGGTTGGAGTGTGCTTCAGTGTTCACCAAAGCTACTTCCTTATCCGCTCCGCATTTCTCCAATCAGAAAGCCTGCTCTGCATAGCAAAGACGGACCTCCCTCCGGCAAAATCAATTTTCCTCCAGTGATGAAAAAGTTCCTAGTGTGGAAAACTCTCATTTCTCGTTAAGGTCCTGGATACCTTGGGTTAAGTTCAGCCCCTCAGGAAACTACTAAAGGAATAGGGCAAAGTGGCATCCAGAAGTACACGGAAAAAGCAAGTGGTAGACAGGGATAGATTCAGTTGAGGAGTGAGTGGGCTGGCCTTAGATTTTTCTGGCAAAAGGTTTTTTCATCCAACATTTACTAATAAGACACTGTCTCTGCCTTCAAGGAGCTCATAATCTACTATATCTCACAAGACGACAGGGAATTCTTTCATCTGTAAAACAAACACTTCTCAATGTTAACCATGTGCCAGGCCCTTGTGCTAAGTGCTGGGCACATGGTCGTGTGTAAATCCATGTATTATATATAGACTCCCAGCCCTGATGAGGCTCACTGGACCATCATATCTGCCCTCAAAGTCAGGAGAGTGGAGAGAACCCTGTAGCCCCCTCAAATTTCTTTAAGTTGATTTCTTTTGCACCAACGTGCCATGTGTCTCTTTGTAGATTCTGAATTCACTCCCTCTCTCAGGAACATAACCCTGTGGCTGGGGAAAGATTACTGTCTTTTCTATTATACAAAGCCTAATGCTTTGGAGAAAAAACTAAAACAGACACTATATTCAGCCATGCAATCTCCTCAGCCAGGAAGCAAGTCAGCCAAGGGGAGCAGTGAAGGCCATCCGTCTTCCCTAGCCCAGCCCAAGAACAAACAATCTTCTCTGAATATTAAAGGCCCAGGAACAATTTAGAGTGAAAGTCTGCACTTGCTTTCTCTCCCCTACCATATTCAATGAAATGCAATTCCGATGTTCAGAGAGGTTCCAACTAAGTAGATAATACAACCACATTTTTCAAAGGGCCTGCCATGGCCTTTTATCCTCCACAGCATCTAATACCTGTCAAACATTTTAGATTAAAATGAGTATGAAAAACACAGCCTCACTCAGCATTTCCTTTGCTCTGCAGACCAGGGACCAGGATGAAAATCAGCCTCAGGGCTTAACGTCCATAGTGGGACACCCTCTCACGCGATGTTCAAGAATAGTGGAAATAGCATTGGCTTTACGATTGGGCATGCCGCTGACCTGCTGTTGACCTTGGGATGTCACTTTAGGTCTATGAATCTCAATTTCCTCATTTTGAGATTGGGAATCATAATTCTTACCCCCCTTCCCATAGGACTAGAAGAATCAAAAGGGATCACACACGTATAAGGGATGTGACAACCTATAGCTGTCCATATCCTTCATGTCCCTCCTCTTGCTGTAAGGACAGCCTGAGAGCACATTCCTTCCCAGGGTTTATACCAGCTTTTCGCCTGGGCTTGCTTTCTACTTCTTTATTCCCATCATATAACCAGGAAACTCCAGAATTTCTCCTGACCTTCCTTCAGGTTTTCACTGCTTCATTCTGGTCTCTGTTTTGCTGCCAATTAGGAGGAAAGGCTTCTACGTGGTGTTTGTACAAGCCAGTCAAATGAACATGTGCTGTCATCACTGAGAAATCTGTATAATTTAACTGATGCAAATCCTCCGATAATGAGAAAATTTCATGTTCCATATGAAAACAAATCTCGAGTAATTAGCATCTTCTTGTCATCAGGGTGTTCCGACAGGTCGGCTGAATGGCCTGGGCCAAGGATTGGCAGTACTCTCCAGAGTGTAGGTCTGTTGGGATTTCAGGCTTGTCAGTAGGCTGACAGGAAGTAACTTAGGAAAGAGGAAGAACTCTTAGCCTTTTTCATTCCCTACCATAGGAGCAGCCTAACACTCAGCACCCTCTATGCAGACAGCCCATTTCCTGTCATTATCTCTCCCCCATTCAATTTCCTTTGGCTCATTTATTAAGTTGGTATGTCTATTACAAATTCAGTGTATGACCTGAGAAAGTCTCCTTACTTCTCTTGGTCTCAATCTTCTCTGTTAATTGAATAATCTAGAGGAACCAGGAGAAATTCTAGAATCCACTGGATTGGTATTCTTAGTTTTTAAAAAATTTTTTAAATTTTTAAACATTTATTTATTTTTGAGAGAGAGAGAGACAGAACATGAGCAGGGAAGGGGCAAGGAGAAAGAGGGAGACACAGAATCTGAAACAGGCTCCAGGCTCTGAGCTGTCAGCACAGGGTCCAACGCGGGGCTCGAACACATGAACCGTGAGATCATGACCTGAGCCGAAGTCAGACGCTTAACCGACTGAGCCACCCAGGCACCTCGATTTCTTTTTAAGTTTGAACGTAAACTTTAACATGTATTAATTACTTTTATTTATTATTTTGTTTACACACTAGTCCAGCTGATGTCTCTTTGGTTATTTCAGCTGACTAAACCTCATCCTCTGGTAGATTCCTCACGAAGGACTAATGGGAACAATTTCCTCTGTGTTCTTATGTGTTATAACAACTTGTGGCCCTGCATACTTAAAAGTCAGTTTTAGTGACATAGAGTTCTTGGCTCTCAATTTTCTTTCCTAGACATCTTAAATATATTATTCCATTTTTTTTCTGGCATAAAGTCTGATGATAATCTAATTTTCTTTCATTTATAAATAAAATACTCTGTTTTTCCAGATGTCCAAATGAATTTTCTTTTTCTTTAGAGTCCATTAGTTTTATTAGAATTGCCTTGGTGTTGGTGGTTTGAGGTCAATATTCTAAGATATGCACTGTGTACTTTCAATGTGTAGTTTCAAAAAGTTATCTTATTTGAGGAAGATTTTTTTTTCAATTGTAGTTTTCAGTATTCTGTTCCTTTGACCTTGAGGAGCTCAGCTCTTATTATTTCTATGTTCAGTATCCTTTGTCTATAATCAATATATTTTCTCTCAAACCCGTTTTATCTCCCTTTCTTTCTGTTATTAAAAAGCACCTTTTTATCTTCTACTTTAAAAGGCACCCTTGTGTTTTTTCACTCCTTTATTCCTTCTACTTACCCTTCTTCAAATGATTCTTTTTTATTTAAAATTCTTTCCGGAGTTCTGTTCCCTCCTTCTGGGTGTTTGAAATTCTGATATATGTTGTTCTCTCATTTACTGTATCATTTTCTTAATATATTGTAGCACATTTGAAACCCTAAGTTATGATGTTCATCTGTTTTGTGGGCAGGTCTTCCTGTGGGATGTGATGCCTCTTATTTTCTTTTTCCTTATAATGGTTTTGTGTGAGATTTAGCTTTAAGAAACTTTGGTTGTCCATTCTTTAAAAAAGAATTTAATGCTCATTTATTTTTGAGAGAGACAGACAGACAGAGCGTGAGTGGGGGATAGGCAGAGAGAGAGAGAGACAGACAGACAGACAGAGGATCTGAAGCAGGCTCCAGGCTCTGAACTATGAGCGCAGAGCCCAGTGAGGGGTTCAAACCCATGAACCGTGAGATCATGACCTGAGTTGAAGTCCAACGCTTAACCAGCTGAGCCACCCAGGCGCCCCTGGTTGTACATTTTTAAATTCTATATTGTTGAGTATGGTGTTCATGGTGGCTGGCTTTCTGAGATTTGCTGAGCTTCTCCTCTCCCCTACTTTGTTCTGGACCTTCTCTTTGCTTTGTCTCTGGTCCCGGTCCTGCTCAACTTTGATTCCATTACCACTAACATTTCTTTAGCATGGGACTCCAAAGAAACCATGGCCAATCAATTTTGAAAGTCCATAGGGGCTGGCCTGCTTCAGTCCCCTTAGCAGACCTTTTGAATTTTCAGTCACATGGTTTTATCTCTGGAGACCTTTTGTGTGTGTGTGTGTGTGTGTGTGTGTGTGTGTGAGGGATCTCTGGAGAACATTACATCCACCTACTCTAATTCAAACTTCATCATGTTTCAGGCCTACAGTGATATCCAAGTAATTTCTTCTTCTATGATACTGTTCTAGGGTGCATCTAACGTCTTCTTTTTAATTTATTCCCTTATTTCACTGCACTGCATTCGCAAGAAATTCATTTTACTTTTCTTTCTTTTTTTTTTAGAGAGAGAGAGACAGAGGGGGGAAGGGGTAGAGAGAAAGAGAGATAATCCTAAGCAGGCTCTATGCTCAGCATGGTGCCTGCCTTGGGGCTCGATCCCATGACCCTTAAGTCAAGATTTGGAGGCTTAGCCAACTGAGCCACCCAGTTGCCCCCAGGAAATGCCTTTTAATTTTTAAATTATTTTTAATGTTTATTTATTTTTGAGAGAGAGAAAGTGAAGGAGGGACAGAGAGAGGGAGACACAGAATCTGAAGCAGGCTCCAAGCTCTGAGCTGTCAGCACAGCCAAGTGCAGGGCTCGAACTCCAAAACCATGAGATCATGACATGAACCGAGGTTGGACGCTTAACCAACTGAGCCACCCAGGCGCCCCAGGAAATGCTTTTTATTTTTTTATTTATTTTTAAAAAATTTTTAATGTTTTATTTCTTTTCTTTTTAAAAATTTTTTAAATGTTTTATTTATTTCTGAGAGAGAGAGAGAGACAGTGTGAGCAGGGGAGGGTCAGAGAGAGAGGGAGATATAGAATCCAAAGCAGGCTCCAGGCTCTGAGCTAGCTGTCAGCACAGAGCCCGACTCAGGGCTCGAACCCACAAACCGTGAGATCATGACCTGAGCCAAAGTCAGACGCTTAACCGACTGAGCCACCCAGGCACCCCCAAGAAATGCCTTTTAAAAGAGAGTTCCAGGGCACCTGGGTGGCTCAGTCGGTTAAACGTCTGCATGACTCTTGATTTCTTCTCAAGTCATAATCCCAAGGTTGTGAGATCGAGCCCCATGTCCGGCTCTATGCTGAGTGTGGAGTCTGCTTAAAATTCTCTCTCTCCCTCTGCCTTTCCCCATGCTCATGTGCACGTGCTCTCTCTCTCTGTCTGTCTCTCTGTCTCTCTCTCAAATAAAAAAAAAGGAGCTAGAAAGATGAACTTTCTGAGTCCTTACATCTCTGAAAAAGTCTTTATTGTACTATGAGGTTTGACTAATAGTGACAGTGAGATAAAATTCTAGGTTTCCTTATAGCATTATATATATTTCTTTATTGTATTCTGGTTTCCAACGTCGTTTAAGGGAAGTCTGATGGCAGCCTGATTCTTCTCCCTTTTTAGTTGACCAATCCTGTATCTCTGGGAGTCTTTGGAATTTTCTCTTTATCCTTGCTGCTCTGAAACTTTTCAGTAATGTATGTGTGCAAGAAAGAAAACAAGTCATTTGTCACTATTTGGGGGGGGTCACTAGATGGGCCCTTTTCATGTGAAGACTTGTGTCCTTCCACTCTGTGAAACTGTCATCTACTTTTGTTCAGGAACAGCTTCCTTCCATTTTCTCTGCTCTCTCATTCCAGAATTCTTATCAGTTGGACCTCCTGGTATGAATTTCTCAAAATCAACTTTACTGCACTGTCATTCAATTACAAGAACAGACTCTTATTTTAAGTGCATACATATATCCCCATGTAACTGTAGCGGCCAAGGGCAGGAGGGTTGGCATGAAGGAAACTTTGGCATGAAGATTATTCTGAGTGGAAGGCAAATGAGGCCCTGTGGGCTCAAGGGAAACTTCTACCACTCCCTAACTAACCAAAGACCGAGGTGCACCTGCCTGGACTTCTGACCTTCAGAACTATGGGATAAAGCATGAGTACTGTTGAATTTCCTACAGCAGCAATAGAAGGCTAGCAGATGGCCAGAGTGTCTGGGTTCAAATCCTAGTTGAACCTCTTTTGTAGCTATGTCACTTGGGGTCTCTCCCTATTTCAGTGTCCTCTCTAGAACTGGGTGCTAGTAGTATGTACCTCATACAGTTGTTATGAGGATTATGTGAGTTGACGTATGTAAAGATGTTGTGATTAAATACTACATTAAAAATTGTTACGGTCACCTTTGTTGTTTTACATTCAACTTTCTTGGAAATTATACCCACTTTATCTTCTAATCCTTCTGTTAAAACACAATATTTTGACAACCATTTTCTTTTGTAGAATGCTTTCTTTTTCATCTGACCATTTCTTTCCAATAGAATGCCATAAGATTTCATCACCTGAGTGGTCAGTTTGCTGGTCTTTTTGTTTTTGATCTGCTTATCTTGGTTTTTCTCATTCATATTGTGTGCCAGTAATCTTTGGTTTTCCATCCACATTGAAGAACTGAGCAATAGGGAAGCTGACTGGACACTCTAGGCGTATGGGATGCGTGGCCTATCAGCTGGCTGGCTTTGCCTTTGGGAAGTGAACAGAGTCCTGTTGTGAGGCAGGGGTCCCTGAGCCTCTCCTAGTTCAGAGCCTTACTGGGGTCCTGGCAGGCAGCTCAGTTTCCTCCCAAGCCACAGCTGCCTCTCTACAAATTCTAAGCTGTGTTTTCCTCTGTCCCATACCAGTAGCCATGACTTTCCCAGCTGTTGTCTATACTATAGAGATTTGCTGCTATTCTCATCCAGTGATGGTACCTCTGCTAGTTTTCTTGTTGTTGGACATTCACACCTATTGGAATATCAATAGCTTTATGATAATTTTCATGGAATTTCCAGATGCCCAGCCTACCGTATTGAACCAGAAGCTCCACTCTTGCCTCTGCACATCTTAACATGTGACATTGCCTTTTCCTTTCCTGAGCAAATAAAGGCTTTCTGAGACATGATACTCTCAACTTCTTGCCCTTATTCTTCCAAAGTTGTGTCTGCACCTCTACCCACTCATCTTCTCAGAAGAACAGACGTCTCCGATTTGTCCAAGGGTAGTCCTTTACCTCCATGCCCTTGTCTTGTTGGTTATGAGAAAACTGGTACTTGATGACTTTTTTCTTTAGCAAATCTTCTCAAAAAACGGGAAAAAATAAGCTATGGAAGAGAATGGTACACTCACTAAATAATACAAACTTCTTAAAAGATCAGCGTAAACATTTCTGAGTGAACCTATTCTCCCGAGAGACTATTCATGTTTCTTTCCTGTGACTTCAAGTCTTTATGCCTGCCAAGTTGAAAGACGGAAGAAGAAACGCTAAGGAGTCACTTATAATTTATTAGGTGTAAAACACAGAAAAGAGTAGATTGTGTCCCACAAATGATGTGTCTGTATATTGCTAGGGGCAGTCAAGCACAAAGCTCACTGCCACACTTTCCCAGGCTACGATTATAAATACATTAAAAATAAGGATATTTCTTCTATCCCAGTTTAGAGCTGCAATTTCTTTGGATGGTTATGTCTCCTCATCACCACCTCTCTTTCTCATTCAACATTTACACACTTTGAAGTAGTCTTGAGAAGAATAGAAGAAATGTTTAAACAAAGGGTAGGGGATCAACAGCACCAAACTATACAGAGGTTAAGGAAGAAGGGACAGAGAAAAATCATATTGAATTTGGTGATGTGAGAGCACTGAGGACCTCTGTGATTTTGTTTCTAGAAGTTGCTTAGATCAGAAATCCATAATGCAGAGGACAGAGGCCTACATGACACATGGAGATGCTGAGGAGTGGCATCTAGGTAAAAGAGGAAGGACATGAGAGGAGGGGTCAAGACCAACATTACCTCAAAAATGGAGATGCTTGCGAACAGGAAAAAAAAAAAAAAGTCAGTAGAGAGAGGGATAGTGTGTGGAAGAACGGAATGACTGAGGAGTAAAGCTGTCTCTTTCTGCCCTTAGATTTGATAATTCCCCCACATGTGTGTCTTCAGTCTTCTATTTTGTACCTACACACTGTCTCTCAAGTATTTCAGACTTCTTCATGGTTTAGCTCACCATTTCTCTACATCCAACTCTGCATCTGCAGCACCAGGTCAGACCTCACTCGCGAGCTTCAGTTCAGCACTTTGGATTACTTGTTGGGTATAGATATCTCGCCAGCCCTCAAGTTCCGTCTCAAAGTCCATTTGCTAGTCCTCTGCACATGCTGTTTATCTGACCTGAAATGCAATTCTTCCACTTATTCCTACCATTTACTAACACTTTCCATCTATTAAGGCCCAGTTTGGCTTCCCTAGTCTCATCCACCTTTCTTCCCAGGAATGATCCTGGGAACCCAATACTGAATATGCCTTTTCATTCATTTCTATGAAAAATTCTCTCATCTTCTAGAATATCATGTGGACACTGAAAATTCCTTCAAATAGTCTCGAGCTCAACCTTCTCACTGTTCAGGGAAGTGAGACCCAGTGAGAAGTGTCCTGCAATGGTGACACAGCAAGTTGATGATTCAGAGGTGAGTCTGGGATCTAGATCTCTGGTATCTCAAGCTAAGATACTGACAACTACCCCAGCTGGTTGCCTTATTATGTACTCTATGTTTCTTATACTGTCTTAGAATACAGATAAGCAGTCAGCTCCCACATCCTTGATTAGTACTGAGTTCCAGGAGGGGCAGGTGATATTTCTCCCTACTTCTCTGAATTCCCCACAGCATGTAATCCATTGCTTTGGACAGAACAGGCATTAAGCAAATATGTATTGATTGAACAAGAAATGATCCATCACAACCTGACATAAAGCATCAATTTTCATTGTCTCATTAGCGTATTCTATCAATTAAAATTAGTCTTGGCCTTGGATCCCTGAACAGTGATGGTGACAAAGCATGATATTCCAATAGAGGCAGGTAAACTCCACGCCCTGATGTATATTTCATAAGGTCTATGAAGAGCAGAACTGAAAAGGTCATTTCACATAACAGTCCTCTTTCTTTCCCCCATTTTATCGATGAGAAAATTGAGATTCACAGAGGAACAAAGAGGACTTGCCACATGTACATACTAAATGAATGGCACTGTCAGGACCAAAAAACGAAGTCTCCAAATTCCTGAGCCAAAGTTTTCCATAACCCGAGAGAGCAGGTTAAACAATATGATAAACAGTCAAGGACATGGGGCTTGGTGTCTGACCAACCTGGCTCTTCCACTTGAGCAAGTCAGTCAACCCCAGTGAGCCTCAGTTTCTTCATGTGCAGTAATAAGCCTGCCTGGGGAGTTGTGAGGCCAGCAGAAGAGATAATACTCTCCATAGTCTGGGATGCTTCCTGCATTGGAGGAAAAGATCCAACTCTCAGCTTAGGTCCAAAGCCATGCATGTCCCTGAAGATGCTAAGGAGGAGACCATGGCTCAGCACACCCACAGATGTGCCCTAGATTTTTCCCATAGGCCTGAGATCAGGCAGAGTGCTCCCATGCCTGCCTGGCAGAGTCAAAGGCATGAGGAGCTTTGGGAAGATGAACTAATTACTGTGAGGCACCAGGGAGCAGGCATTGACAGCACCCTCAGGAGCTGTCACTCCTCCATGACAAGCCCATTGGGAAACTGTCAACAATGGCAACTGAAACTCCCTGAGTGGAAGACATCTGGCTAGAATAGCCAAAGGGACTCTGAGGTCTCACCAAAGGTTGCCAGCCAAAGTAAGAACAAACAGATGTAGAGAAGCGTCTTTCGAGGGTAAGTACTACCAGCCCCTTGAGTAGCTGGGATTACAAGGACAGAGGAGCCAGGGGAACGCTATAACCTCCAGGCAGAGCTCAGACAGGGCAGGGCTGGAGGAATCCAGGAACACTCAAGGAGAGTCATGGGAAATCAGGTCTGATGAGAAGCATGGGAGGCAAGAGGAAGAAATCCATGTAATGGGATACGGAAGTGATAAGCATCAAGCACTCGGATATCCAAATAAGTGGTAGAAAGGAACAGTCATTTATTAAGCACCTGTGATGTGTAACAAATTACCACAAACTTGGTTGCTTAAAAACAATACCCACCCATTATCTCAGAGTTCTATGGGTTGAGTTTGTGAATGGCTTAACTGGGTCCTTTGCTCTGAGTCTCAATCTACAGTCAAGGTGTCACCGCTGCAGCCTCATCAGAGGCTTGGAGTCCTCTTCCATGTGGTTTTTGGCAGAATTCATCTCCTTGCAGCGTGCGTTTTCAAGGCCAGCAGGAGAGAGACTTCTGTCTCTCATCTCTACACTCTCATTTTTTTTTTTTTTTTTTACAAATAGTTTATTGTCAAATTAGTTTCTACATAACACTCAGTGCTCATCCCCAAAGTGCCCTCCTTCATGCCCATCCCCCCCTCCCCCCCACATCCATCAGTCCTCAGTTTTTGTCAGCATTCAAGAGTCTCTCATGGTTTGCCTCTCTCCCTTTCCCCCACCATTTCCGCCCTTCTTCTCCCCCTTGGTCCTCCGTCAAGTTCCTCCTAATCCTCCTATACGTGCAAACATATGGTATTTGTCCTTCTCTGCCTGACTTATTTCGCTCAGCATAACACCCTCAAGGTCCATCCATGTTGCTACACATGGCCAGATTTCATTGTTTCTCATTGCCATGTAGTATTCCATGGTATAGATAAACCACATCTTCTTGATCCATTCGTCTGTTGATGGACACTTAGGCTCTTTCCATGTTTTAGCTATTGTGGAGAGTGCTGCTATGAACATTGGGGTACATGTGCTCCTATGCCTCAGCATTTCTGTATCCCTTGGGTAAATTCCTAGCAGTGCTATTGCTGGGTCATAAGGGAGTTCTATTGTTAGTTTCCTGAGGAACCTCCACACTGTTTTCCAGAGGGGCTGTACCAGTTTACATTCCCACCAACAGTGTAGGAGGGTGCCCGTTTCTCCACATCCTCGCCAGCATCTAGAGTTCTCTGATTTGCTCATTTTAGCCACTCTGACTGGCGTGAGGTGGTATCTCAGTGTGGTTTTGATGTCTACACTCTCCTTTAAAAGGTTCCTCTTATTATGTCAGATCCATCTAGAATAATCCCCATTTGATTAACTCAAAGTCAAATCACTTAGGAATCTTAATTACGTCTGTAAAGCCCCTTCATCTTTACCATAAACATCATATAATCACGATGTGATATGCCTCATATTCACAGATTCTACCCACACTCAAGAGAAGGGGTTATATACCAAGGGGATGGGAATATTGGAGGCCAGTCTAGAAATCTGCCAACCACAACCTGTCCTCTGGCCTCCAATGACTCATCCCTTCTAAGTGTGAAATACATTCACAGTGTTCCCAAGAATCTCATCCCATTATAGCATCAGCTCCAAGCCCCAAGTCACACCATCTAAATCTAAATCTGATCGTCTCATCAGCTCAAACCCAAAATCTCATTTAAATCTCATCAGCTAAAAGATCCAAATCTCATCATCTAAACTGTTTATGTCAGGGACAGATGAGACTTCCTCTCCATCTGTTAAGCTCTTTCCATGCATTATTATATTTAATTCTGAAGACAATCCTTTGAATAAATTTTCATTATCCCCATTTCGTAGATAAGGAAACTGAGGCATCTAGGAGTTAGCGAAATTTGCCGAAGGTCATTTAGAGATTGAGTGTCACAGTTAAAACTTGAACCCAAGTATGTAGAAATTTGTTATCTACACTCATTGTCTCTAGAAGGGCATGTTCTGAAGTCCTCTTGGCAAACAGGGGGTCTTAAATGATCAGCCACATCCCCAGAAGCTACACTTTGGGGGCTATTAATATTCTCAGACTGGAAAGCTAAATTTCAGATAACATCATTAACATCTTACAGATGAAATTCCCTGCATATGTCCCACCCATGATAGCGGTGAGAGTTGGGTTGGAGAACAGTAGGAATTCATGAGAGGAATGAAACAAACAATAGTAATTCCAATTACATGATACAAGAACCAAAGAAAAGAAAGGGGTGATATATGGGTACTCGCTCCAGTCCTACTAGAACTGATATATGAATTTGGGGAAATGGCTTTTTACTTCTTCGAGCCTCGGTTTCTTTCTTTGTAAAGTGAAGAAGATATGTTTGAATGCCAGATGATCTCTAGGCCACGTTCAAAGGCCTGCAATTCTAACAAGAGGAGCAACCAACAATGCAAACAAATGTCATGATTTGGCATTTGGTAGAGAAAAGAGACCTGGTTGTTTGAATTTCATGACATTGTTTGTTCTTAAACAGAAAATGCGTAAGCATATGGACATAGCCTTGACCACAGAACATGGATGGAGTCTTAGAAAATATTGTCAGGGAAAGACCCAGGACCTTTGGCAAACAAAGATAATATTTAAGCCATTGATGACCATTATTCAGGCCACTGTATTTCTAAAAAGCAGGATCCCGAGGAGTGTGACCGTGAATGAAGCCGTTAGAAGGGGATATATCTTAGGACGCCTTCGTTGGAGAGGACCAGAGACTCTGAATACCTGGGCAGAGGAGATAGAGTTGTGTGCAGGAGAATGCATCTCATCACTTTACCTATCCAAAGTAACTGTTCACATCCTGCACTTCTCTTCTCTCTGCTCCCAAAGCCCTGCACTTACTTTCATTCCTTCCCCAAATACTGATTATGCAACTACCATATTCCAGACACTATGGGGGAAATAGGAATAATATAATGATATAGTCTAGAGCCATCCTTCCCCCTCTTTATTCGTCATGTCTCTGCCTCGATCTTCCACAAAGTATCTCAGTTAGTCAACCTTCAAAGCTCCGGTCCACTACTGCCTCTTCCATGAAATTTTCTCTGGTGAGGGGTGCTCACTGCCTTTACTCTTCTCATCTCATCTCATCTCATCTCGTCCCCTCCCCTCCCTTCCCTTCCCTACCCTTCCCTTCCCTTCCCTTCTCAGCTCCTTCTGTGGCTTCCTCATATCACACTTGGCCAATATCTCTCTTACAATAGGTACTGTGCCGAACACTTCACATGCATCGTCTAATTTAGTCCTCACGACAATTCTACAGAGTAAACTGGCTGCTTAAAGAGTACAGTTCCAAACTTGCAGTTATAAGACGAATAAGGACCAAGGATATAATGTACACCATGATGGCTATAGTTACCCCTGCTCTATGATGGACAGGGAAGTTATCAAGAGACGACATCCTGAGCTCTCATCACAAGGAGGATTTTTTTTAAATTTATTTTCTCCGTATGAGATGATAGATGTTAACTAAACCTATTGTGGTAATAAGTTCAGAGTCTATTTAAATCAAATCACCATGCTGCACACCTTACATTTATTCAGTGATGTATGTCAATTATTGCTCAGTAAAACCAGAAGAAATGGAACACTTCCTATGAGAACTTAGATCTACCTGATTCTCACCCCTGTTAAAATACCAGGCTCACTCATCTCCCAGACTAGCCAGTAATGCACTGTCATCCCTCTATGGCTCTGACACATGTAATTTTAGGTAGAAACTAGCTCTTTTCAGCTTTGTTTACTTCTGGCCAATAGTGAAGTTAATTTGCATTTACCAAGCACACACCAGCTGCCAGTTTGGGTGTGAAAGAAGGGGAGTGAAGGAAAATAGGAAGAAAGCAGCCATGAAGCTTACCAAGCCAGGGGAAAAGGTTCTCCAGGACCCCTTTGTTTCACTGGGATTGGAGGAAAAAGAATCTCGAGGCATGAGATAGAAAAAAAACAGACAGAGACAAAATTATTACACTTGGCCCAGCTGCACGTTCAGGCTTGCCAAGTGCTTACTAGGAGATTGTTTTCTGGGAAGAGCAGAAGGAAAAGCCCTTAACCAATAAATTCAGTTTCCTTGACTTACAAAGGGAATGTGAGAGATACCCGGTTCCTTGAACCCACCCCCATACATCTCTGTCACTTGCAGTACGAGCCAGCCAAAGCCAGCATCAGCTTCTCAGGGGTTACCTCAGTGCCCTTTGCAGTGACAGTACTTGAAGGCTTTTATCAGGCCCATGGCACAGAGATGAATGTTTGACTGAAAATATTAGAAAATAAACCCACTGTTACTTATGAACAAAAAGCATAGAGCGGCTTTTTAAAAAATTACAGTCTAGTTAATGTACAGGGCTATATTAGTTTCGGGTGTACAATAGAGCGATTCAACACTTCCATACAGCACCCGGTGCTCATCAAACCAAGTGCTCTCCTTAATCCCCATCACCTAGTTCACCTCTTCCCCGCCCCCCACCTCCCCTCTGGTAGCCATCAGTTTGCTTTCTGTCGTTAAGAGTCCACTTTTTGCTTTCTCTTTTTTTTTCTCTTTGTTTTTTTTTTCTCTTCAATTCCACACATGAGTGAAATCATATGGTATTTGTCTTTCTTTGACTGGCTTATTTCGCTTAGCATTATATTCTCTAGATCCATCCATGTTGTTGCAAATAATAAGATTTCATTCTTTTTTATGGCTAAATAGTATTCCATTTGCATATATATATTGCATATATATTGCATATATGTATATTACATATATATATACACACATACATATATATATACCACATCTATCTATCTATCCCACATCTTCCTTATCCATTCATCTATCGATGGACACTTGGGTTGCTTCCATAATTTACTACTGTAAACAATGCTGCAATAAACATAGGGGATGCATATATTTCCTCAAATTAATGTTTTTGTATTCTGTGGATAAATACCAGTCATGTGATTCCTGGGTCATAGAATAGTTATATTTTTAATTTCTTAAGGAACCTCCACACTGTTTTCCACAGTGGCTGCACCAGATTGCATTCCCACCAAAAGAGTATGAGGGTTTCTTTTTCTCCACAACCTCAGCAACACTTGCTGTTTCTTGAGTTTTTGATTTTAGCCTTTCTGACAGGTATGAGGTGATATCACATTGTGGTTTTGATTTGCATTTCCTGGTATGAGTGATACTAAGAGTTTTGTCATGGGTTTGTTGGCCATCTGGATGTCTTTGGAGAAATGTCTATTCATGTCTTCTGCCCATTTTTTAATTGGATTATTTGTGTTTTTGGTGTTGAGTTGTACGAGTTCTTTATATATTTTGGATACTAACCTTTTATCGGATATGTCATTTGCAAATATCTTCTTCTATTCTGTAGGCTGGATTTTTGTTTTGTTGATTGTTTCCTTTGCTGTGCAGAAGCTTTTTATTTTGATGTATTTGCAGATGACATGATATTATATATAGAAAACCCTAAAGACTCCACCAAAAAACTACTAGAACTGATAAACGAATTCAGTAATATCACAGGACCTTACTCAGTGTCACAGGATACAAAATCAATGTACAGAAATCCATTCTATCTCTTCTTTTTCTCTTTTTAAGTAGGCTTCATGCCCAGCACAGATCCCAAGGTAGGACTTGAACTCATGACCCTGAGATCAAGACCTGAGCTAAGATCAAGAGTTGGATGCTTATCACTTTGATTCCCAACCCAGATAGAGACCCAGCAAAAAAAAAAGAGAGAGAGAGAGAGAGAAATACAGGCCAATATCCTTGATGAATACAGATGCAAAAATCCTCAACGAGATACTTGCAAATCGAATCCAACAGCACATAAAAAGAATTACCCACCAAGATCAAGTGGGATTCATTCCTGGGTTACAGGACTGGTTCAATATATGCAAATCAATCAATGTGATACATCACATCAACAAAAGAAAAGATAAACACCATATGATCCTGTCGATAGATGCAGAAAAAGCATTTGACAAAATACAGCATCCCTTCTTAATAAAGACCCTCGAGAAAGTCAGGATAGAAGGAATTTACTTAAACATCATAAAAGCCATCTATGAGAAGCCCTCAGCTAACATCATCCTCAATGGGGAAAAACTGAGAGCTTTCCCCCTGAGGTCAGGAAACGACAGGGATGTCCACTCTCACCACTGTTGTTTAACATAGTGCTGGAAGTCCTAGCATCAGCCATCAGACAACAAAAGGAAATCAAAGGCATCAGAATTGGCAAAGAAGAAGTCAAACTTTCACTTTTTTCAGATGACATGATACTCTACATAGAAAACCTGACAGACTCCACCAGAAGCCTACTAGAACTGATGGATGAATTCAGCGAAGTTGGAGGATACAAAATCAACGTACAGAAATCGGTTGCATTTTCATACACCAACAATGAAGCAACAGAAAGAGAAATCAAGAAACTGATCCCATTCACAACTGCACAAAAAAAAACCATAAAATACTTGGAATAAACCTAACCAAAGATATAAGAGATCTGTATGATGAAAACTATAGAAAACTTATGAAGGAAATTGAAGAAGACACAAAGAAATGGAAAAACATTCCATGCTCATGGATTGGAAGAATAAATATAGTTAAAATGTCATTACTATCCAAAGCAATCTACACATTCAATGCAATCCCAATCAAAATTGCACGAGCATTCTTCTCAAAACTAGAACAAACTTTCCTAAAATTTGTTTGGAACCACAAAAGACCCCGAATAGCCAAAGTAATATTGAAGAAGAAAACCAAAACAGGAGGCATCACCATCCCAGACTTTAGCCTCCACTACAAAGCTATAATCATCAAGATCATATGGTATTGGCACAAAAACAGACACATAGACCAATGGAATAGAATGGAGAACTCAGAATTGGACCCAAACATGTACAGCCAACTAATCTTTGACAAAGCAGGAAAGAGTATCCAGTGGGAAAAAGACAGCCTCTTTAACAGATGGTGCTGGGAGAACTGGACAGCAACATGCAGAACGAAACTGGATCATTTTCTCACACCATACACAAAAATAAACTCAAAATGGATAAAGGACCTGAATGTGAGACAGGCCATCAAAACCCTAGAGGAGAAAGCAGGAAACAACCTCCTTGACCTCAACCGCAGCAATTTCTTACTTGACACATCCCCAAAGGCCAGGGAATCAAGAGCAAAAATGAACTATTGGGACCTCATCACAATAAAAAGCTTCTGTACGGCAAAGGAAACAATCCATAAAACTAATAGGCAACTGACGAAATAGGAAAAGATAGTTGCAAATGACATATCAGATAAAGGGTTAGTATCCAAAATCTATAAGGAACTCACCAAACTCCACACCTGAAAAACAATCAATCCAGTGAAGAAATGGGCAGAAGATAGGAACAGACACTTCTCCAAAGAGGACATCTAGATGGCCAACAGACACATGAGACGATGCTCAGCATCCCTCCTCATCAGGGAAATACAAATCAAAACCACACTGAGATACCACCTCACACCGGTCAGAGTGGCTAAAATGAGCAAATTAGAGGACTCTAGATGCTGGCGAGGATGTGGAGAAACGGGCACCCTCCTACACTGTTGGCGGGAATGTGAACTGGTGCAGCCCCTCTGGAAAACAGAGTGGAGGTTCCTCAGGAAACTAACAATAGAACTCCCCTATGACCCAGCAACAGCACTGCTAGGGATTTACCCAAGGGATACAGGAGTGCTGATGCACAGGGGCACATGTACCCCAATGTTCATAGCAGCACTCTCAACAGTAGCCAAAACATGGAAAGAGCCTAAGTGTCCATCAACGGACGAATGGATCAAGTAGATGTGGTTTATCTATATAGTGGAATACTACATGGCAATGAGAAAGAATGAAATCTGGCCATGTGTAGCAACATGGATGGACCTTGAGGGTGTTATGCTGAGCGAAATAAGTCAGGCAGAGAAGGACAGACACCATGTTTGCATGTATAGGAGGATTAGGAGGAACTTAACGGAGGACCATGGGGGAGAAGAAGCGGAAAAATAGTGGGGGAGAGGGAAGGAGGCAAACCATGAGAGACTCTTGAATGCCGAGAACAAACTGAGGGCTGATGGGGGTGTGGGGGAGGGGAAGGAGGTAATGGACATGGAAGAGGGCACTTGTGGGGATGAGCACTGGGTGTTATAAAAAAACCAACTTGACAATAAACTACTTAAGGAAAAAAAAAAGTTGGATGCTTAACCAATTGAACCACCTGAACAACCCCGCCCTCCGCATTGCATTTCTATACACTAATAATGAAGCAGCAGAAAGAGAAATTAAGAAAACAATCCTTGGGGCACCAGGTGGCTCAGTCAATTAAGTGTCTCACTTCAGCTCAGGTCATGATCTCACAGTTCATGAGTTTGAATCCCACATCGGGCTCTGTGCTGACAGCTCAGAGCCTGGAGCCTGCTTCAGATTCTGTATCTCCCTCTCTCTCTCTGCCCCTCCCCCCCAAAATAAATAATAAACATTTAAAATTATTTTAAAAAAACAAAACAACCACATTTATAACTGCATCAAAAACAATAAAATATCTGGGAATAAACCAAAGAAGTGAAAGACCTGTACCCTGAGAAAAAAGCAGCTTTTGGAGCAAGCATCACAATGACCCTTCCATTTGAAGACTTTTTTTTTTTTGCACAAGAAGATGAATTATTTCTCTATGTATTTACAACCAGTTACAGTAAACTCCAGGCTTTACAAAACTCATTACATTTTAATGCTGCATATCAGATACAAATTAAGTCCTCTCCCAGTTTTCTTAATAGTTTACATTCCAATCACTTTTCGCTGCTCCTATAGGATATTAACAATTTTTCATTTGTTTCTGGGGCGGTTTTTAATAAATCATTTGGAGGTGCTCAACTTGCATACTCTAGCATTCTCTCTTGTCACACAGTCAACCAGTACTGGAGTCACCCAAGGTCATCGTTCCACACCTAGGTACTTGGAAAGTGTCATGAAGCTCCCTCTTCAAATGCATTTTGTCAGCTACAAATGGATAATCCAACATATCATGCATTGATAATATGCTAAAATGTATGTGCACGAACCTGTGTGTGTATATATATGCAGACTGTGGGAGGAAAAGGGTAAACCTTGCGGAAAGCATTGCTTCTGTTTGTCGGAGATGTCAAAAGCTTGCAGGTGCTAACAGAGTTCTGACTTTACCAAGGCCTTTAGAAGTTCACATTCTCCAGGGTGCAAATTAGAACACTGGGAAGAGGAAAAGGCCTCGTACCTTCCAATTGAGCTTGCTGGCTTCCCAGAGTGAGATCAAACTGAATTCCCCAGAGGGGCAAGAGGAAATGTCCTTACAAGGAATGAGGATGTCCAGCTTATATGACCTCAAACCTTACTGTTCTGGAAGAAGGCAAATTTCCTGGAGATGCAGTGAGATTCGCCGTCACTTTGAAGGGCGAACCTAGAAACCAGATACAGCCACTTCTTTGAAGCTGGAGCAGTAAAATCTGAGCGCATCAAACAAGTCTGGAGTTCAGGGCAATGGAATCAGAAGAAAAATCCCTGCGTGGAAGGGCAGACAGGAGGCAGAGATCTAGGGAGGCAGTAAGGCCAAGGTGTTTGTCGACAAGTTGCAGGTCTCACCTGAAAGCTGGGTTCTAGAATGTCAGATGGCTAAATGATTGAAAGCACACCATCTTTGGAAGCATACAGACCTAGCTTTCAATACTGGCCTTCACCCTGACAGTGTGGCTTTGGGCAAGTTACTTAACTCTCTGATTCCCAGTTACGTTATTTATTGAACAGGTATAATTATAGCCCTCACCGCCTAGGGATGTAGTGAGGATTGAATTTGTTAATATAGGGTGCTTAGGATAGTGCATAGCCCAGAGTCAGCACTCAGTAAATAGTACCCATTATTAAAATTAGACTTTGGAGGAAAGTAAGAAAGGTAAGGATGGACCTGGAGCTGAACAAACTGGGTAACCAGATACCAGGAAGGCCAAGTGTGTGATCACAGAACTTTAGTTTACTCTAGGTTAGGAAGCGAAGTCATAAGCAAGAAGCTCAGTTTCTAGAATTTTGTCATTGTACTAGAGAATGATTTTATGCCGAGGTCCTTGAAATGTTTAACCAAGACGTCCAAAGTCCCTTGTACTGGTTGGAAGTGGTTTTCTGAGTCTACACGGGGGTGGGGTCTGTTGGTACAGCCATAGAGAAAGAAAGGCTGAAGGGACAGAGCAGACAAGATGTTGGCAGAACCACTCGGAGCCACTCAGGATCCTCTGTTCTCAAATCACCGCAATCCAAGCCATCATCAGCTTTTGCCCGGATTATCGCAACAGCTTCCTAACTCCTGTTCCTGATTCCACCGTGGCTCCCCCTGCCCAGAATCTGTTCTCCAAATCAGGCATAGTGATCCTGCTAAGCAATGATTCTCCACCACAATACACATTAGAATCACGTAAGGAACTTTCCACAATACCCTCTTCCAAAAACTTAAATCTGAACCTCTGATGTAGCATTTTATTCCACTCCTCAAACCTTTTAGCGTCTTCGTCTCTCATTCTGTGTAAAAGACAACTTCGTACCATAGTCTATATGATTATGTGGCTGCCCATTTCTCTAAGTTGAACTCCTGCCACTTTCCTCCTTGTTCACTATGTTCTAGACACATTGTCCTGTTGTTCTTTTTTGAATGTGCCAGGCAAGCTTTTCCTTCAGATGCTTTTCACTTACTGTTCCCTCTGCCTAGAGCGCTCCCCGCCCCCTCTCCCCCCAGACACATGCACGGCTCATTCCTTGACTTCCTTCAGGCCTGCTTAAATGTCATTTCATCAGAAAAGGTTTCCAGACCTGTCCCTCTGTCCTGCTCTAAATTTTGTTCATTCACTATCACTCTCTGACATATTTGAGATCAATCTGTTTGTATTTCCCCCACTAGAAGGTAAGATTGATGCGGACAGGGATTTTTGGTCTGTCTTGTTCATATCAACATGTCCAGCTCCTAGAGCTGTGTGTGACACATAATAGAGGCTCAATAAATGTCTGTCGTTGGTTGACTGATTGAACAGATGATTCGGTGAGTGAAGCTCTGTTTGCACCTTGCTACGTGCTGAGTGCATGCCAGCCAGAGGAAGTTCCCAGGCTATGACTGTGCATATTCAGCAAATGGTTGGGGAGAAATGGTATGCAGAGTGTCAGCCCAAGATTAATTCATTGCAAATCTATCGATACTCATTTTGTGCAGACGGTCTTTTATTTAATAATCATAGGATGGATTCCTGGCCATCCTCAAAGTCCGTTGGTGGCACATAACGTGATAGGTATGGCAAGGCTTTATCTAGAGTCTTGGAGTGGAAAGATTTCTGAGCTTAGCTCTGAAAATGTAGCAGATGGTTATGCAAATGTGGTAACTGATAGTAATACCAAATTTGCATAACTACTGTGTTTGCAAAGCAATTTATTACTTTACAAAAAGCTGGACCAGAAATGGTACATTATGTGTTTTCCATTAGCCTTTGAATGCGGCTCCGGTGCAGTTAATAGGCTAGGTGGCTCTGCATCCTTCAGATTTGCCCAGTAAAGCTTTGTGGAAACACCATGTGGATTAAAGTAGTATAAAGCTTCCCCAAACTGCCCATGCCCCAATTTTCATCACTGAGGAGTGACAGAACTGGCCCTCATTACTGCTGTTTTGCCTTATTTCTACTCTACCCAGCCCAGCCCAGCTGGGTCCCTCACTGTCACAGCCCTACCTTGAGTGGTGCCATTTCTACAGCCGTGTCTCTGGAGTTTTCCCTGCCTAAAAAACTTTCTACTATCATCTCTGCCAGTTTGAATTCTCACCACCCTCTCGGGCCAGATCAGGTGCCCCCTGGCCAGCAAGGTCTCTGACCGTCCCCGCTCAAACCGACGGCCCCTCTGAACTCCAGCAGGAATCGCTGCCAATGCCATCAGTTGAGCTCCTCTCAGTCGCTTTATCTCGGACATCATATTGGTTAGGAGCATAGGCTCTTTTCAAGGCACATCCGAACGTTAGCTTTGGATCAGCACTCCCTTAGGCAAATGGCTTCACCTCCAAAATCATCACATCTTAGTAGCAGGATTAAAATAGTCCTAAAATTAAAACTACTCTAGATTCCACTTAATAAAGTTTTTTGAAAGCCATAAGGTGATCACCCTGATCTAGGAGTGAAATCACTGCCCATCGAAACAAGTTCTTCATTAAAGGAAGATCATCAAATGTGGACACTCAACAAGGTAACTTTTATAATATCCATCAACCAATCAAAAATTAATAGGCCTTCACAGAATCAGGAAAATATGATGTATAACTAGGGGAAAGTTAGTCAAAAACTTAGACTCAGAATTAGAATATTAGCATACAAAGATTTTAAAACAAGAAGTATAAATATGTTAAAGAATGTGAAGGAAAACACACATATATAATAAGAAGAGATCAGATGTCTATAAAGGAACTAAATGGAAATTTGAGAGCTGAAAAATACAATAGCTGTAATGAAATGTTCGCCGGATAATTTTGGGAGCATATTAAGCACTGCAGAAGAAAATGCCATTGAACTTGAAGATGTAGCAACAGTAGAGGCTATATAAAATGAAGCATAGAGAAAAATGACTGAAAAGATCAGAATTTCAATGATCTCTGGAACAATATCAAGAGATAAAGCAAATCCATAATCACATTTCCAGAAGGGGAAGGAGAGTGCAGAAAAACATTTCAAAAAATCATGGCCAAATATCTTCCAAATTTGATGAAGAATATAAATATACAGGTATGAGAAGTTCAACCTAGCACAGTCAGAAAGAAAACACAGAGTAACTCACACCAAGATACATCATAACTGGTAATAAAAAGAAAATGTTAAAAATAGTTTAAAAAGTAAACATTATGTATCAAACATGAAAGCTAAAAATAGACACTGATTCTCTACCAGAAACAATGCTAAAAGAAAAAAAAACCTGTCAATCCAGACTGGGTTTAAAAATTTTTTTTAATGTGCATTTATTTTTTAGAAAGAGACAGAGTCCGGGGCGCCTAGGTGGCTTAGTTGGTTAAGCGTCCGACTTTCGCTTAGGTCATGATCTCGCGGTTCGTGGGTTCGAGCCCCGCATCGGGCTGTGTGCTGACTGCCAGCTCAGAGCCTGGAGCCTGTTTCAGTCTGTGACTCCCTCTCTCTCTGACCCTCCCCTGCTCACGCTGTCTCTCTCTCTCTCTCTCCTAGAAATAAATAAAAATATTTAAAAAAAAAAAAAAAAAAGAAAAGAAAGAGACAGAGTGTAAATGGGGGAAGGACAGAGAGAAAGGGAGACACAGAATCCAAAGCAGGCTCCAGGCTCTGAGCTGTCAGCACAGAGCCCTATGCGGGGCTTGAACGCATGAACTGTGAGATCATGACCTGAGGCAAAGTCAGACGCTTAACCAACTGAGCCACCCAGGTGCCCCTAGACTGGTTTTCTTTTTTTTCTTTTCTTTTTTTTTTTCCGGGCAAATACAAACAGATAATTGGCAAGAAATATTCTTCAGACTGAAGGAAAATAATACCTGTGCAAACTCAGATCTACACAAAGGAATAAAGAGAATGCTGGAAACTGTAAAACTTCTCATTATTTTTAAAAAATACATGAGTGTTTAAAACAATTAAATAGCAACGTATTGTGATTTAGATAGCATGTATAGAAGTAAAATGTATGAAAACAATGGCATAAAGTTGGGGACGGATGTTTCAAGGTTCTTACATTATACATGAAGTCTATTAATATTCAACATAGACTGTAGCAAGTTAAACATGCATATTCAAACCCCAGAGCAACAGTTAAAATGAGAAACAAGAAATAAAACTCATAAGCGAACAGGAGAGAAAAAAAATCCATCTTAACAAACAAACAAAAAAAAACCAGACAATAACAACAACAAAAATACAAAATACAAAAAAAAAAAAAAAAGGGCAGGAAATGGGGCACTTGGGTGGCCCAGTCAGTTGAGTGATCGACTCTTGATTTTGGGTCAGGTCATTTCACAGTTTCGTGGGTTCACACCCCACATTGGGTGCTGCACTGACATCGCGGAGCCTACTTAGGATTCTTTCTCTCCCTCTCTGTCCTTACTCCATTCATGCTCTCTCTGTCTCTCTCAGAATAAATAAACATAAATAAAAGAAGAGGAAAAGAGGAAAAGAGAATGAACAGGTAAGGTAAATAGAAAAAATATTGATATGGTAAATTTAAACCCAAGAATATAGATAGCTACATCAGATTTCAATAGTGTACACATACCAATTAAAAAGAAAACTTTGTCAAACTAATAAAAAAAAAAAGGCAGATCCAACCATATGTTCTTTTTTTTAAAATTTTTAAAAAAAATTTTAAGGTTTTATTTGTTTCTGAGAGAGAGAGACAGCATGAGCAGGGGAGGGTCAGAGAGAGAGATACAGAATCTGAAACAGGCTCCAGCAGAGTCCGATGTGGGGCTCAAACCCAGAAACCTGAGATCATGACCTGAGCTGAAGTCAGATGCTCAAATGACTGAGCCACCCAGGCGCCCCTCCAACCATATGTTCTAAGAGACACACTTTATATATGCCCTTTATATACTTTATATATATACTTTATATACTTTTTACATATTAAAAGTAAAAAAAAAAAAAAAGGGAAAAAAGATATACCATGTAAATATCAATCACTTAAGAAAGCTTAAGTAGCTATTTAACATCAAAAAAAGTAGACTTCAGGGGCACCTGGGTGGCTCAGTTGGCTAAGCCGGCTGACTCTTGATTTCAGCTCAGGTCATGATCTCATGGTTCATGAGATCGAGCCTCGCATAGGACTCTGTGCTGACAGCATGGAGCCAGCTTGAGATCCTTTCTCTCATCTCTCTCTGCCCCTCCCTCCTGAAAATAAATAAATAAACATTAAAAAACATAGATTTCAGAACAAGGAACATTGCCAGTGATAAACCAGGACATTCTATAATGATAAAAGGATCAATTTATCAGGAAGATATAACAATCATAAATGTTTATGCATCTAATTACATAGCAAACTTCACAGGACTGAAATAAGAATTAGACAATAGCATAGTCTTGGTTAGAGATTTTAACATTGCTCTCTCAGTAACTGGTTAAACAAGTAGAAAGAATATAGAAAACGTGAACACCACCAAACATCTTGACCTTGCTAAAATTTATAGACACTATATCCGTTAGCAGCAGCATACACATTCTCTCCAAGGGCACATGGGACATTCATCAGTACATCATATTCTAGGTCATGAAACAAGTCTAAATAACTTTTAAAATATTGAAACGATATAGGGTATGTTTTCTGCCCACAATGGTATTAAATTAGAAATCAATAAACACTTACTGAAAATTACTATACTCTCCAAATATTTGAATACAAAAACACACTTCTTAACAGCCATGGGTCAAAGAAGACATCACAAGGGAAATTAGAAAATAGTTGAACTGAATGAAAATAAAAACAACATATCACTATTTGTGGGAAGCAATTAAGGCAGTGCCTAGAAGGAAATTCATTACATTGAATGCATACATTAGAAAACCATAAAGTCTCAAAATCAGTGATCTCAGCTTCCATCTTAAGCTAAAAAAGAAGTTACCAAAGCAAGAAGAAGGAAGGAAATACTAAAGACAGGGGAGAAGGCAATGAAATGGAACACAAATAATGGAGAACATTAATGAAACCAAAAGTTGTTTCTCTAAAAAGGTCAAAAAAAGTGATAAACCTCTAGTCAGACTGATTTAGAAAAAAAGGAGAGAGACCACAAATTCCCAGTATCAGGAATTAATGCGGAGACCACTGTAGACCCTACAGACAATAAAGGGAAAATAAGAGTATGATAGGGACAAATATATACCAATAATTTTAACTTAAATATAATGGACAAATACCCTGAAACGAACACATTACCAAATCTGACAGAGGAAGAAATAGAAGACCTGAAGATCATTATATCCATTGAAGAAACTGAATTTTTACTTTAAAACCTTCCAACAAAGAAACCATAACCCACTCAGCCTCATTGATGAATTACATCAAATGTCTAAGGAAGACATAATACGAATTGCACAAATTCTTTCAGAAAATATAGGATGGAATGCTTCCCAACTCATTGTATGAGGCCAGAATTACCCTGATGACAAAACCAGAAAAAGACATTGCAAGAAAAGGAAACTACAGACCAGGATCTGGTTCATGTAGACGGTACCATCCCTTCTCTTAAGAAGCTTCAATACAGGGGTAGCGATTTAAAAATATATGCAAGTGAGCATATCATAAGGTAGAGTATGATTAGCATTGTAGAAGGCTCTCTGAGCAAGGTTAAGTTATTTGATGCTGTTCAAATTTTCTATATCCTCACTGATTTCAAACAGGCACCTGGAGAAGGAAGCTAGGAGATTTCTCAAGGTCTGGATAATTGGGCAATTATCCCAGAGAAAGCAGAGAAAATGTCTCATTCATCTCTGTCAACCCAGTGCCCATAATAAGGTTGACACACAGTAGGTACCCAAATCAACTAATACTTCAAAGCGGGAATCAGTAAACTTTGTCTTTTTCTTTTCCTACTTTTTGTTTATTTTTTAATTTTTATTTTTTTAATGTTTATTTATGTTTGAGAGAGAAGGACACAGAGTGTGAGCAGGGGAGGGGCAGAGAGAGGGGGAGACACAGAATCCAAAGCAGGCTCCAGGCTCTGAGCTGTCAGCACAGAGCCCCACATGGGGCTCAAACTCATGGACCGTGAGATCAGGACCTGAGCCGAAGTCGGAAGCTTAACCAACTGAGCCACCCAAGCGCCCCAGTAAACTTCTTCTATAAAAGGACCAGATAGTAATTATTTTAGGCTCTTGCTGACCACATGGTTTCTGTTATAATTACTCATCTCTGCCACTGCAGAGCAGAAGCAGTCATAGATGATATATAAATGAATGAGCCTATGTGTGTGCCAATAAAACTTTATTTACAAAAACAACTGGGGCACCTGGGTGGCTCAGTTGCTTAGGTGTCCAACTGCGGCTCAGGTCATGTTTTACCACTTGTGAGGTCGAGCCCCACGTCAGGCTCTGCACTGACAGCTCAGGGCCTGGAACCTGCTTTGGATTGTGTGTCTCCCTCTCTCTCTGCCCGTCCCTCACTCATGCTCTGTCTCTCTCTCTCTCCCTCTCTCAAAAGTGAATAAACATTTAACTTAAAAAAACACACACACAACTGGGAGTCCAGATTGGGCTCACAAGCCATAGTTTGCCAACCACTGATTTAAGGCATGCTACAGAATATGAGCAAGACTGATCCTGTGTGGTGAAGCTAGTAGCCCAGGTCAGAATAATATCTCCCAATTATTGATGTTACTGCTGTTCATTCTATTATCATAGCGAAATATGGGAAATAGCCCATACCACATATACCCCAGTGTTTATAGCAGCGCTTTCAACAATAGCCAAATCATGGAAACAGCCTAAATGCCCATCAACAGACGAATGGATCAAGAAGATGTGGTTTATCTATACAATGGAATACTACATGGCAATGAAAACGAATGAAATCTGGCCATTTACAGCAACGTGGATGGAACTGGGAGGTACTATGCTGAGTGAAATAAGTCAGGCAGAGAAAGACAGATACCATATGTTTTCACTCATATGTGGATCTTGAGAAACTTAACAGAAGACCATGGGGGAGGGGAAGGGGAAAAATAGTTACAAACAGAGAGGGAGGGAGGCAAACCAGAAGAGACTCTTAAATACAGAGAACAAACTGAGGGTTGATGGGGGAGGGTGGGGGAGAGGGGAAAGTGGGTGATGGGCATGGAGCAGGGCACTTGTGGGGATGAGCCCTGGGTGTTGTATGGAAGCCAATTTGACAATAAATTATATTAAAAATAAAAACCAAAAAGGAAATAGCCCATACACCTGACAATAGAGAAATAATTAACTGATTTTTCTTCTAGACATATAGGGGAGTGCTATGCCCCCATTCAAAATGGTAAAGATTTGCGGTGTTTCACACGAAAGGGTATTCTGTATACATTAGGTAGAAGAGCAGAATATAAAAGTCTCGCCTGGGGGCGCCTGGGTGGCTCAGTCGGTTAAGCGTCTGACGTCGGCTCAGGTCATGATCTCATGGTTCGTGGGTTCGAGCCCTGCATCGGGTTCTGTGCTGACAGCTCAGAGCCTGGAGTCTGCTTTGGATTCTGTGTCTCCCTCTCTCTCTGCCCCTTCCCCGCTCATGTTCTGTCTCTCTCTGTCTCAAAAATAAATAAACTATAAAAAAAAATTAAAGTCTCACCCGTATTATCGCCACAGGGTACTAACGGTCTCCTTATTCCAAACCACCACACATCAACCAGCAGCTAGAGTGATATTTTTAAAACGAAAATCAAAGTATGTCCCCCTCCTTTTTTAAAGCCCTTACATGGCTTTCTGTCATTCTGCCCTTCACCTACCTCTTTGATCTCATCTCTTCCTGCTCTTTACACTAGTCGCCTATACTCTGGCTAGCCCCATGGACTTCACTAATGTCCCTTGATACCTTTTTCCATCTCAAGAGTTTTGTGTTTGCAATTTTCTCTGCCTAGAATATCCTCATCCTCATTCTCATTCTTCAGATCTCGCTTGAAATGGCACCTTCCCTACCCATTCTTTCTCAAGTCAGCAGCCCCCCAATTGCAGGTTTATGTCCTTTCAACTTTTCTTAAAATTCTTTAATTACTCTGTGTCTTCATTTGCTTAGTATCTGTCTTCCCAAACTGGTATGTAATGTAAACTCCGAGAGAACATCGTAGCCACTGAGTACACACTTGTTGGATGAATGAAGGAATGAAACACATTCATGGTAGAGAGCATAACGAGAAAAGCATATTTGAGAGGAATTAGGACCCGAAAATACCCCCAGGCTGCTTTCCCTTTCCCTCCCAGCCACCCTCCCCCTCCCCTCCCCACACCCACGTTCACATACATATGCACATGCACAGTATGTTGTCTGAGGGATTGTTGGTTAAGGCGTTAGTAAACTTGTACTTAATTTTTCAGTGCTTAAAATTTCTTTAAATGTAGGCTTTACTGAAAGGTAATGACTACACTCAAAAGACACTCAGAACTTCTTAAGAAAGTAGAGATAGAGCCATCTATTTCCCCCTCCTTTTCACAAAAGGTAGCAGTTATTTCCTCCCGGGAAGCAGTAACAACACAAGCTTTTCATTAACTTTTCAAAGTTATTTTTTACCCCTGATGAGAACCTCTTTACTGGAAGTATAGCTTGTGATATGTTGAACGGCTTTTCAGTCCCTTTGTGTGTGCATGTGCATGCATGCGTGTGTGTGTGTGTGTGTGTGTGTAAACATATCTCCCTCATGTAGCTAGAAACAGCTCTTAACCCTGAAAACTTCTTCAAAACATTTACCTGCACACACAAAATTCTATCCATATTTATTTACCCAAACACAGAAGGAGCCCCTTCCTCCAACAGAGAACACATAAACACACAAGCAAACAAGTATGTATGGTGAGACCAGACTGGGCAGCTTCTCAAATTAGCCAAACTCTCATACACGAAGCCTACAGAGTCGCTTGTGGTGTTTAAGCTATTGATATGCATGAATATGGTCTTGAGTTCAAATTGTCATTCATCTCATTATCAACTGTCATTCGAATTGTCTCAATTTCTCCACCCATATAACAGGAACTGTCTAATGAGTATGACTTTGGAGCAGTCACGTTTTTTTCTAAACTATCAAAAAGCCACTGGTTTAGGGGAGCCAGGGTGGCTCAGTCGGTTAAGCACCCAACTTTGGCTCAGGTCATGATCTTTTTGTTCGTGGGTTTGAGTCCCACGTTGGGCTCTGTGCTGACAGCTAGCTCAGAGCCTGGAGCCTGTTTCAGATTCTGTATCTCCCTCTCTCTCTGACCCTCCCCTGCTCATGCTGTCTCTGTCTCTCAGAAATAAATAAAACATTAAAAAAATTTTTTTAAAGGCCACTGGTTTGGACTTGTCCACTGGCCAATCGATCTGATCTAGGATGCACTGCTCACTGATTGTCTTACCATAAGGGCAATAGCAGTGGTTGTCAGATTCATTCTCAGGTGTGGCTATATTTAGCTTAAAAGAACTCTTTCGCTCGGTTCAAAAGGTGGCTTGAATTTGGCCAACGGACCAGCATTGGCCTAATAAAATTTTAACAACAAGCTCTCCAGCGGCGGTTCGGGGGTGGGGGCAGGGGAGTGGCACAGAATGTTTGCATGTATACATAGCCTATTTAAATTGTACTGATATAAAGGATGTATACCACATGACTTACACACCAAAATAAAAATACAGTGCTCTTTATTAACAAAAGTTTTCAGCCAACTCATTCTCACTCAATGCATTTGTTGATTTTTGCCAAACTCTTCCATTTATAACCATCCCATGGTTACAATTTCACCACTATTGGACCAGTGCAGTTGCAACCCAATCTTCTCTTTCCCTCCACAATTATTGTTCGTAAATCTGATATGTGGACTGTGTTAAACTGTTTCTCACCTTCACACAAATTGTATCATTAAACTAAGACCCCTTATACCTTCAACATTACTGATCGCAATAGTGCCATCCTTTGGGCTTTTTTATAGGAGTTGTAGGCTCTGGACCATTCTTTGATTATACTTTAATCCTGATTGCATTTAACAACTGGTTCACAAAATTCCTGAAAGTTTAACAATTAGCTCTCACAAGCTGGTAACAGCTAAATCCACGCATACCACCCCAATAACTAACCAAACAACTTCTTGTGATGGGCCAGATGTTTGTGTCATAAGCCGTGGTTAAAATACACCTGTAAGATAGCCAAAACATGGAAAGAGTCTAAGTGTCCATCAACTGACGAATGGATCAAGAAGATGTGGTTTATCTATACAATGGAATACTACATGGCAATGAGAAAGAAGGAAATCTGGCCATTGGTAACAATGTGGATGGAACTTGAGGGTGTTATGCTGAGCGAAATAAGTCAGGCAGAGAAGGAAAAATACCATATGTTTGCACGTATAGGAGGATTAGGAGGAACTTAATGGAGGACCGTGGGGGAGAAGAAGGGGGGGAAATAGTGGGGAGAGGGAGGGAGGCAAACCATGAGAGACTCTTGAATGCCAAGAACAAACTGAAGGCTGATGGGTGTGGGGAAGGGGAAGGGGGGTGATGGGCATGGAGGAGGGAACTTGTGGGGATGAACACTGGGTGTTATATGGAAACCAACTTGACAATAAACTATTTAAAAAAAATACACCTGTAGGACATGTGCCTTTGTGTACATGACATGACTCTATGATTTCATGTAGTCTCATTATCACAATAAGATATTGCTGAATATTAATCAAAGTTCTCACTATCAAATACCTTACAGGTTAATGTTCTAGCCAGCTTCAGAAAGAATATTCCAATATGATTCATTCACCATACAGTTTGAAATTGCAGTGGCGTCAATCTTACCCCTAAACATCTGATACCCTCCCTTCCCCATCCCCTTCACTCAGAATCTCTGTTGCTCTTTCCTCATGTGCAGATTTCCCCAGGAATTAATTCCTTAGATCTCTCCTGATTTCAGAGGAAGCTCTTATTTGTAGAAATGTTCTGAATATTGCATGGAATACAGAGACCACCTTCTAGATAAACAAGCCTCAGGACTGTCTATTTGTAAAGCTTTGTGTTTGAAATTAACTAAAAGATTGACCAGATATCTATCATCAACAGGAAAGAAGTGGCCTCTAAAAATTGGTGACATTTTATCATAAAACCCATAAACTCCTCCTTAAAAGAATAAAGCGGTGAGACAGAGGGCTTTATCCAAGGTCAGGAGATCAGCTTAGATATAGAAATTAAAAGGTACAGTTAAATAGAGACTACTTTGTATGCAGAGAGTTTTCTCATTGTCCTTTATCACAGAATCAGATTTTACTTGCCCTTAAAGTCCCAGCTTAAATCCAACCATATGAAATTATGCTTTATAAAGATGGTCAAGCATTGGCCATACCATAGTTCCAACCTAATGCTCCCCCATCATACCACTTACCATATTGGATTACGAAGGACCTGTTTACTTGTGAGTGTCCCGTCTTTGACTCTGATCTCTCTGACTCATCATTGAATATCTAGCTAGTTGTCCTTCCTAGATATTTGTTCAATGAATGAATGAACAGTAGAATCTTTCTGAGTAAACTCCGGTACCAGTGTTTTTATTAACATATTAATTTGGAGATAAGACTATGCAGAAAAAAATGTCCAAGTTTGCAATGATATCAAACCATTTCAGGTGACAAAAGTCTAAGCCAATAGGAAGCAATCATATGAAACTCACCTGAGATTCTTAAATGAGCAGTATTGATTTTAACTGCATAAGAGAGAGGCAGAGAATTTGGATAGAAATCAGTCAGGCTTAATATCAGATAAAGGGTTAATATCCAGAGTCTATAAGGAACTCACCAAACTCTACACCAGAAAAACAAACAACCCAGTGAAGAAACGGGCAGAAGATATGAACAGACACGTCTCCAAAGAGGACATCCAGATGGCCAACAGACACATGAAACGATGCTCAGCATCCCTCCTCATCAGGGAAATACAAATCAAAACCACACTGAGATACCACCTCACGCCAGTCAGAGTGGCTAAAATGAGCCAATCAGAGAACTCTAGATGCTGGGGAGGATGTGGAGAAACGGGCACCCTCCTACACTGTTGGTGGGAATGTAAACTGGTACAGCCCCTCTGGAAAACAGTGTGGAGGTTCCTCAGGAAACTAATAGTAGAACTCCCCTAGGACCCAGCAATAGCACTGCTAGGAATTTACCCAAGGGATACAGAAATGCTGAGGCATAGGAGCACATGTACCCCAATGTTCATAGCAGCACTCTCCACAATAGCTAAAACATGGAAAGAGCCTAAGTGTCCATCATCGGACGAATGGATCAAAAAGATGTGGTTTATCTATACCATGGAATACTACATGGCAATGAGAAACAATGAAATCTGGCCATGTGTAGCAACATGGATGGACCTTGAGGGTGTTATGCTGAGCGAAATAAGTCAGGCAGAGAAGGACAAATATCATATGTTTGCACATATAGGAGGATTAGGAGGAACTTGACGGAGGAACAAGGGGAGAAGAAGGGCGGAAAGGGTGGGGGAAAGGGAGAGAGGCAAACCATGAGAGACTCTTGAATGCTGACAAAAACTGAGGACTGATGGGTGTGGGGGGGAGGGGGGATGGGCATGGAGGAGGACACTTGTGGGGATGAGCACTGGGTGTTATGTGGAAACTAATTTGACAATAAACTATTTGTAAAAAAAAAAAAAAAAAAAGAAATCAGTCAGGCTTAGCAAAGGAGAGCCTATAAGATAAATTTACTCTTCACAAAGGGGATCTGAGAGCGAGAGTAGACTATTTTCTATAAAGTACAGAGGCCATCAAAATACTAGATGTTATCAGTGTAAGTTAGGCACCTAGGTAGACATTTCCTGGGCTAGACCAGCATAGCAACTCTTAATTTTTGTTTTCTTTTAATTGCACTTAATTAAGTCTAGAGGAATACTTCTCCAATGCTAATTTGGATATTAATCACCTGTGAAAATGTTCACTGTTAAAATGCAGATTCTGATTTAATACATCTGCTAAAATTATGCATACTTAACAAGTTCTTAGATGACGCCCAGGGAGCTGGTCCCTGGACCACACTTTGGGTAGCAAAAAGGTAGAGAATACACATTTAGAAGCAGAGGAAGATGGCTCCTTTGCTCCTATTTTCTTAATGTCTAAGTGGTTCAGATTCAGGTTTTAAAAAACTTTCCTGGGCGCCTATTAAGGATACATAGGCCAGGCACTGTACTAAGAGCCTTCATTTACATATTACATGTAACCAGTACGTGTCTGGAATGCTTAATTAGTATCACATTTTTGCTTTGAAAGTGCCATTAAAGTCTGAGCTACATATGGTTCAACTTTCCCCTCATTCCTCTGCTTGGCACATCTATATTGTGAATATGGTATATGTCCTACATCAAACACTGATTTGAGATTAAATCCAGACCCGTGAGTTTGTAATGGGTAGACACGGAAACCATGGAGGTACATACTGTAAATGTATATACTGAGCTTGGGCTTTGTAATTTCCCAGAGTTCATCAGAACTGGGCTAGATAGAGTATGGGTTAGGTGGAGTTAGTCAAAAGGCTCTGCTACACAAGGCACAAATTGCAGACTGAGCACAGAGGCACAGTGTGTTGAGAATGAATGGAAGTTACATCAGAATTAATTGGTCACATATGTAATGACATACAAAATCGTTACTGTGCTGAGTGGTAATTAGGCCTCCCTGATAAAGCCATTTACCCTAATCACAGCAAAGATCCTCGCTGGGGTCAGTGTAGGTAATGAATGGTCTGAGGGACACATCTGGTACCCTGTGCCTCAACCGTGAGCTGACACCATAGCAATTATTTGGCAAGACCCTTGGCCTCAGAGTGCTGCACAGCAAGACAGAGAAGTGCATTAGACAGATCTCTATCATCAGGCGAGCTGGCCTTTGACATCCTGCCTGTTTGAGATCCATTCGTTAATATTGCTGAAAGGGTTGGAATCAGGTTCTGACGCTCTACAGCCCCCCCCCCCCCCCCCCCCCGGCCCCCGTCTACAGCTTCTAACAATCCTCCAGGATGGCTATCCTCTTGAGCCCCCTTCCTCGGTCAGGTTTGGGGCAGGAAGTTGAGTATCCCATGTTCAATGAGCTTATTTTGTTTAGACATGGAGAGGATACTGGTAGGGTGTTATCTTCAGCAAGTTTATCCCTTTTTCACTCCTTGTTCCTTAGCAGCTCTCGTACTGTCTGGATATCAATATTTCTAGGTCATACTGGAGCCAATTAATGTAGAGTTTTATATGATTCTTTTTTTCCTACTATTACTAGAAAGAAAAATGAAAAGCACTGATGGATTTGTCAACCTAAAAATTAACCTATATAACAAATTTATCATGAAGAAAATTAAATCAAGTGATAAGATAGGAAAAACTTTGGCCATGCCCATGATAAAAGATACAGCCTTGGGGCACCTGGCTGGCTCAGTCAGTAAAGCATGTGACTCTTGATCTTAGGGTCATGAGTTCGAGCCCCACATTGGGCGTAGAGCTCACTAAAAAACCAAACCAAAACAAACAACAAGATATAGCCTTCATACATAAAGATCATTTAGAAATCAGTAAGAAAAAAGTAAACATGCCAGTAGAGAAACAGATGATAATACTACAATCTGGCAGTTAAGAAATAATAATGTAGGTCCAAGGGCAAGATGGCGGAGAAGTAAGGAGCTCCGTACTTGCACTCGCGCCCATACATCACAGAGAAAAGATCTGAAGCCATTGGAAACCTTACAAAACCTGAGAGATTGGGAGAAAAAAGACGCAGAATCCACTGAGAGAGCCTTCTAAAGTGAGTGCGAACCGGGGAAGATAAAATCGGGCCGGG